>NC_069504.1:416432937-416732937 GCF_027579735.1 Bombina bombina
CTTGATGGGCCAGATGGATGGGCCCGTGGCTGGATTGGTAAAGGGCAGAGAGCTCCAGTCCGACTCAGACGCCAGCAAGGTGGAGGTGGAGTACTAGTTTGGGCTGGTATCATCAAAGATGAGCTTGTGGGGCCTTTTCGGGTTGAGGATGGAGTCAAGATCAACTCCCAGTCCTACTGCCAGTTTCTGGAAGACACCTTCTTCAAGCAGTGGTACAGGAAGAAGTCTGCATCCTTCAAGAAAAACATGATTTTCATGCAGGACAATGCTCCATCACACGCGCCCAAGTACTCCACAGCGTGGCTGGCAAGAAAGGGTATAAAAGAAGAAAATCTAATGACATGGCATCCTTGTTCACCTGATCTGAACCCCATTGAGAACCTGTGGTCCATCATCAAATGTGAGATTTACAAGGAGGGAAAACAGTACACCTCTCTGAACAGTGTCTGGGAGGCTGTGGTTGCTGCTGCACGCAATGTTGATGGTGAACAGATCAAAACACTGACAGAATCCATGGATGGCAGGCTTTTGAGTGTCCATGCAAAGAAAGGTGGCTATATTGGTCACTGATTTGTTTTTGTTTTGTTTTTGAATGTCAGAAATGTATATTTGTGAATGTTGAGATGTTATATTGGTTTCACTGGTAAAAATAAATAATTGAAATGGGTATATATTTGTTTTTTGTTAAGTTGCCTAATAATTATGCACAGTAATAGTCACCTGCACACACAGATATCCCCCTAAAATAGCTATAACTAAAAACAAACTAAAAACTACTTCCAAAACTATTCAGCTTTGATATTAATGAGTTTTTTGGGTTCATTGAGAACATGGTTGTTGTTCAATAATAAAATTAATCCTCAAAAATACAACTTGCCTAATAATTCTGCACTCCCTGTATGTGTGTATATATATATATATATATATATATATATATATATATATATATATATATATATATATACATATATATAGACAGTACAATTTCTTTACAATGAAGTAGAGTAGTTTTATGGTGTATGACAGCAGCAATAAATGTAGGTAGGTGACGGCGATGTTAGGGACGGCAGATTAGGGGTTAATAATATTTAACTAATGTTTGCGAGGCGGGAGTGCGGCGGTTTAGGGATTAATATGTTTATTATAGTGGCGGCGATGTCCGGTTCGGCAGATTAGGGGTTAAAAAAATTATTTTAGTGTTTGCGATGCGGGAGGGCCTCGGTTTAGGGGTTAATAGGTAGTTTATGGGTGTCAGTGTACTTTTTAGCACTTAAGTTAAGAGTTTTATGCTACGGGGTTGTAGTGTAAAACTCTTAACTACTGACTTTAAAATGCGGTACCAGTCTTGACAGGAGAGGGTCTACCGCTGACTTTTTGGCAGACTCATAATACCGGTGCTATGCAAGTCCCATTGAAAATATAGGATACACAATTGACGTAAGTGGATTTGCGGTATTTTCAAGTCTGGCCAAAAAAGAGAGCGGTACACCTGTACCTTCAAGACTCGTAATACCAGCGGGCATTAAAAAGCAGCGTTGGGACCGGCCAATGCTGCTTTTTAAGCCTAACACACAACTCGTAATCTAGGCGTAAATGTTTTACCAACATACTTTAGATTCCTCACAAAGTAAATAACTAACCTTCCTAAGAAGCTCTAGTTAAATCACTCAACCTAAGTCCATCAAAACAGGACCCATAAATCTTTAATCATTGACCATGATTGACAATTTGGGAGATAACCATTCAGTCCCCATAACATAAAAAACAAAACTACAACTGGGAGTTATTTATGTGCAGCTTTGCAAGGAAAAGCACAACAGGCTATCCATTTGTTTTTACAATCCATTTATGACAGGCCATGCATATCAAAGAATCAGTCATAGAAACTTTCAAGGTTAAGTAGTTACCATGTTTCTAGGGGTAGTGACATTAGCTGCATGCCAGTGGGTGTATGCTGAGCTGCTCCTTCTCAGTGTGATCGGCATCAGCTAATTTCTCCAGCAGCTGTAAGATCCGGACAATTAACTCAGTGCGCCCTGGCCCGTGGCCATGTGCAGAAGTGGCTCCCAACCGCCCTGAGTAGACACCAGAGGAAGGAGTGGGGGCTGTGGGGGGGCAAGAAACTTTTGGGGAACATTTAAAAAAAAGATTTTTTTTAAAAATGTGCTGAAGATGGGGCCCAGTATAGGGATGGGTTGGAGGGTGGGAGTGGCATCTGCATGAAAATTAATACAGCTAATGATACAGGCATTTAGGCTCTACTGAACGTGTGGTTAAGTAAAGAAAAAACAGTGGAAAAATAAAAAAAAATATTTTACAACAAAAACAGTTTTGCTTTCACTTTTTTGGGGTATAAATTAAATATAATTTTTCCAATAGAGGGGCTATTGGAAAAATTATATTTTCTTCAGAATATTTTTTTTCTTCTTCTTTTGACTGGGGGTTTACGTGCAGGTGTGCACATATGGAGGAGCCTCCACTGAATTAAACTGTGGTCAGTTTAAAATGTCATTCCTGTTTTGATGTTTTTTTATCTAAGATATCTAGTGTATTTTAAACAAATAGATCAAGCTCATAATGAATGCAGTAGAGTGGCATGGAAAAATGCATTGCTTCACAATAATTTATAAATGACCATTTCACTTGACCAAGCTAATTAACTCTTAAATATCATCATACTCAGACCCTATTTATGGTGGGGACTGTTGTGTCTATTCCAAATTCCCCTTAAAAATTAATGTAAATTAAGAAAAAAAGAAGACAAATATAAGTATGTGGCTCTGGAGTGGTCATTCTCAATGACTGATTGGCTAACCAGCTCACTGTGTCTAAAATTCCAACATTTTTATTTTTTTTTACTTTTAAAGGGAAATGAAACCCAATTTTTTTCTTTCACGGTTTAAAAAGAGCATGCCATTTTAAACAACTTTCCAATTTACTTCAATTTAATTTGCTTCATTTTCTTGGTATCCTTTGTTGAAATGTATATCTAAATAGGCTCATTGGTGGCTGCACATAGATGCCTCCTGTGGTTGGCTCAACCATGTGCATTATTATATATTTAACAAAGGATATCTAAAGAATGAAGCAAATTAGATAATAGAAGTAAATTGGAATGTTGTTTAAAAATAGTATTCTCTATTTGAATAATGCCATAAAATATTTATGCTGATTAGCCATTCCATATGAGATCAATAAGTAAACAATAAGTAACATATTTTAAAAGAAATATTGCTGCACGGTAACATTTTCAGTTTCAAAGTAAATAGGGGGTTTTCATACCTTCCCTCAGGCCTCCCTAACAGGCCAAGTTTTTCGGATATCTGAGCTTGAGCAGAGGTGAAATAATCAGCTGATTAGTAAACATGGTTATGAACCTGCTCTCATCCAATGTAATCCTTAAAACTGACTTGTTAGCAAAGCCTGAGGACAGGTTTGAAAACCCCTGATGTAAATGAACTGTGCAGAAAAGAGCTGGAGTCATGCCATAAGTGTTTAAGAAAAAATATTTCTGCTAAAATTAGAAATTGCAGCCATAACTATATAACTATCACTTGTCACAGTTATTTAATTAATATATATATATATATATATATATATATACTGTATATATATATATATATATATATATATATATATATAAAACAAAATTTAAAATTAGGGGGCGGTAAAAGGTGAGTTTAAAGTCCTCCACTACGCACAAAATATAGAGAAAAATATTACCTTCCCCTAATTTTAAATGTTGTATTTTGCCCCAGGCACGGATTGAGCGTCGTCTGGTCAGGTGTCACGTGCGTCACGCTCTCAGTGAAGTCCCTGTCCATGCAAGCCTAGTAGTAGCTCAGCTGTCTGGCCCTGGGAGCACTGAGTAGAAGAACACTGGTCGGTGACTGAGTGACTCAGTGTGTCGTCATCGTCGACTGACTCATCAGGAAGTCTCAGACTAGTCACTGTCTGTCAGCCAGGATTGGAAGTCCACAGGTCTCAGGAGCACGAGCGGTGCGTGGCTGGTCACTGTGGGGTGGCTCAGGACAGAGTCAGGCGGCTTAGCTATCAGATGAGTGACTCAGTGTCTCTGTGTCTGTAACGGTCCGGCGGGTCCAGTGACAGTGAAATGTGTGAGCGTATTTTAATTTGATATAAGTCTTCCTATTCAGCAACAGAAAGTGTATAAATATCCTGCTTTACTCTTGCTGTTATTTGTTAATGAGATCTAATATTCATGCATCCTATTTCTGCTTGTAGCTGTAAAGAAATTCTAGTTATAGTAATATATTTTATATTTTAGGTTTTACATTTAGCAATTTGACATGTTAAAAGATCTTTTTAAAAAATCTTTCAAAATCTCCCTTAATTAGTGAATAAAGAAGTTGTATTGTTTATATTCTAGAAATCTTGTATATTTTAAACAGGAAGGAAATCTTGAAAAAGATCAATGACTGTCTTTGTTTTACTAGTGTCGACTTTTGGCCTGTAACACAAAAATGTCTTGCCTTGAGAGGTAAGGGAACCTACCATGGGCAACTCAATTTAACTTGAAACGCTCTTGTCTACAAACCATTCAGTTCCTTCCACAGTGTTCTTGGCAGGAGTTCATTAACAAAATAATCTTTGTTTCAATGGTGTCTATAAAAATTGTACTTCTTAAAGACGTAGCAGCTTTGGTCTACCGTTTTGTGGCATGGTGAAGTTGTACTAAGATAATGTGTTAAAGGGACGTGGAAGCAATTATGCATTAACATTAATGTGCTACTTCCATTCCATTGCAATCTCTCTAAAAAAAACAGAGTAGAGAGGCATATATATATATATATATATATATATATATATATATATACATATATTAAAAACTACAAGATCACAGGGGTGAACTCAGAAAATGAGTATCGCCACTGGGAGCCAAGGCAGCGCACACTTGTGAGAGACTTTAGATAAACTGTGTTGGTAGAACACCACAACCACTGTTATGAAAATAAATGTGTTTAAACAGATCTCCAATATATAGCAATCAAATGAATGCATACAAGAAGATAGTACAGTAATAATAATATACTTATCGCATTTTGCAGTATCCCTGAATTAGGAAAAAATGAGAGAGAACAATAATGTCCTTCTGGTGGTCAGATGTGATGAAGTTTCAATATAGTTGGTGTCTCAGTGCTGCTCGTTGTAATACCACTCAAGGTCCAATTTGAGTGAATAAAGTACAGCTGCAAGGATCTAGAAGAACAAGCGCACAGATACACTTTTCATAGTGCAAATCAATTTAATACCTTAAAAACATATTACATGCATTCAACAATTAGGAATGAATCCTACTCACAAAGGTAACCCCAATCATATGAGGTAAGTTATAGCAGTCGGATCCTTAAAGTGTCCCCACTTATTACTGGCAACAAGTCTCAATGAGGTAGGAGAGTCTCCTTGTTATTAATGTCCCAGTACAGTTCAAAGTGGATGAAGGTAGCGGTTAGTATTTTCAGAAAGTTCCGGTTAGTCTTACCGCTCCTGAAGTAAAACGTCCGGTCAGAGGCTGATAGATAGATAGACGCTGCAGACAGTTATAGCGTGGATCTGTAAAGCAGCGTGTAAAACAATGCTCCTGTTCGGCGTGTAATTCACAAGTGAAGTAAGGTGGGCATGGCCTTACGCGTTTCACGGAAACATCCGCTTCATCAGAGGCTTGATGTACGCCCACCCTACCTGCTGTTCTTATGAGACAACGTTAAGGTTCACGCCCTCCCTACGTCAATATAAATGTGAAACCTGTCAGTTAAAATGCCGAGATGTAAAGTGTAGTCTTATTCAATGTTAAAAAAATGTTAGAAAAATCTGCAGCCAGCTTGGGGTCCTATTTGACAACACTCAATATACTCATAATGCAATCATTATATTGTAGAATTTCACTCTTTATACTATATTTACGAATTCTTCCTGTACTAGTGTCTAAATATAAATTAAATAAAAAATACATATAGATACATATTTAATGTATGATAAATATGAAGTCAGAAAATATATTCATGTTCATATTTAAAAAACCAAAAAGACCCACATATAACCTGAAGTATCAAATAAACAAACAATTCACTGTATATATAATTTAATAGCATGTATATATACAGAAACTATTTGATATGGGGCTGTTATAATGCATTCATTACAATTCATAGTTCACTGTATATATAATTTAGTAGCGTATAAATATACAACTACTAATATGTAAAATGGGGCTGTTATAATTCTCTTAAACCTAATGTTCTCTCTTTAAAATAAACATTAATTGTGAATGGCAATTGACAATAAAATTTATATATATATATATATATATATATGTATATATATATATATATATATGAAGGAAAAGATGTGTATAGGTATGGCGCTGTTTGATTCCCAAAAAATCTAAACAAGAGTGTAGTGATTTGCGGCCCTAGAATGTCTATCAAGCGTGATCAGTAACCCTATATACTGATCACCTGATATATTAAATTATGCTAAACAAATATGAAGGGAAGGGTAAGGGGAGGAGATTCTATTGGTGCAACACTCTATAATATAATAAAATTGATATAAATGGTTTGTAAATGTGGCTACAATTATAGCAGTCACAAATAATAAATAAGGATAAAAAGTGTAGAGAATAGTCAAATGAATACGTAATCTAGTTATAGTATAGGAAGCTAAATCAGAGCTTAATGATAGTATCTAAATTCATTTGGATTGTTATATAGATAAACTATAATGATATTTGATCAAATATGCACATATTAAGTCAATAGTATTCTAAATACAAACATATATATATAGTACCGCACTCAATGTTAAGCTAAAACATATAATGCATAGAAATACCACAATCTATCTGGAAAGTACTGTGACCGAGCACTAAGTCTATGAACGGTGTTATAGATCTGTATCAAATTACAATTGTTCCCAACTCTAATGGTGATGTATGACATATGAGATGGAATAATCATTCAATGATAAATAGCTATACAGTAGGAATCCCAATAAATAATGATAATAGTTATGGGATGGTGGTCATATTGGTCTTAAACACACACTCTGCCGCTATTAAACATGAGACAACAGAATACAATACACAAATGTTCTGTAAATACAGTCCTTGTTAGTATCCAATATCGAATATATAAAAATAGACAGTTCTTTTCTAAGCAACGGGTCCCGTTGGGAGCCTACTTACACTCCTTCACCTCAATCTTATGAGGTAAGTGCCGCATAGTGCAAAGTAGAATCCCTTCCGGGTGTCAGCTGCGGGTTGAAGATTTTCTATCCTCCGACAATGATCGCACTCTTCACCACTCGTTCCCATGATGTATATGGCAAAAGGAGAGAAAGCAAACAATAGTGCAACTCTGTATATCAGTTTCACACAATTTATTCTGATTAAAAGATGTACGCTTACATTAAAAGCCCTCAATAACATATGAGGTAATTCAAAGCTTATAGTGCCATATACTTAGTCCCAGGAATACGGTGTCTTGGCTGTGAAGTGTGCACTCTGTGTAAACATATGGTAAAGCAAAGTCCTGACGCGTTTCGAAGGGATCTAACAACTATAACCCTTCTTCCTCAGAGGTATTTACTGTTTGCATTGAAAAACCGGTTTAAAAGCATTCAAAAGGGGCGGCGGCACACCCCCTAGCATACACGTCATCCATTGAAGATCTGTCTACGTGTACTTGTGGTATATCATTCATACCATTGGCTAGTAGTAACATTCATAGTATCTAATGTGGTAGCTCATTCATACCATTGGCTAATCGTCACATTAAAAAGAAAGCGTTCTCATGTTGCAGGGCTCATTTGTGACATTATACAAATTGATTACAGTAACTTATCCCCCCCGGTCTCACTCCTAAAGAGTATGTTGTTATATAAGTGGATTTAAAAGAATACGTGACATAAGAGGCTGTATATTGTACTTATCCATAATAATTACAGATAATTCTAAAACTGTGAGAGCACATTGTTAAATTTTCTAAATATTCTTATTAGTATAAGACCTACCCTCCCTAGCATTTCAATTGAAAGTGTAACGTGATAGTGTAGCGAAACATATTTATATATTATTATGTATCTATCAATAATGAAATACCATAACAAATAGTGATATTTATGTTAAAGCCTGATATTTATGTATATGGAAGGAATAAATGATGACTTAATAGAGATGATGCTATATATTAGCCTTCTGGCCTTTCTAGATTTGTTAATGAACTACACAATGAGTTATTTTCTCTCTATCTCTCTCTCTCTCTCTCTCTCTCTATATATATATATATATATATACACATTGCTGACATATGAAAATGTCTAAATATATTTAAATTATATACAAACATTATATGTCAGCAGTTAATTTGATTTTATATAATTATCTAATTAATTGATACATATATTTTAGGATTAAATATTATTTCATATAGTTAATAATTTAAAATTCTTCAAGTTATTTTTAATAGCTCAGTTTCTATTTTCTATAGAGATACACTTATATACGTATTCTTAACCTGAATGTATTGCTACAGTTATTACCTCTAACATATATGATAAAAGTACTGCAAAATACATTAAATTTGACTCATTTATATTTATTGTTTTTATTTTACAAAATCATATGTCTCCATTTGTTAAAAACAGAACAATGGAAATGTGTCATGACATATGTGTGTCTATAAGTAAGAAAAATAATCTCTGCAAAATTTAGAAATTGTAGTCAAAACTAACACTTGTAGTAGTTTTCAGACACATAGTCGCCAAATTATCAAGGGCCGAATAGCCCTGAATCCCTCTGTTTCCGCGCGAGCCTTCAAGCACGCCGGAAACAGGAGTTAAGAAGCAGCGGTCTTAAGACTGCTGTTCCTTAACTAGTACACCGCCTCTGAGGATGTGAACATCAATCCTCCCGATCGCATATGATCGGGTAGATTGACACCCCCTGCTAGCCCGCAAATCTGCCGGGGGCAACATTGCACAAATAGTTCACTAGAACTTCTTGTGCAATGTTAAATGCCGACAGCGTATGTCTGGCGGACATGATACGCTACAGCCAGACATTGATAAATCGGCCCCAAAGACACAACTGATGTACTAATGTACTAAATAGTAAGAGGAATTGGCTAGTACCACTATACTGACTACTTAAAAGTCCCTATTTAGGAAACAATAACCATCAATTAGGAATGGGCGAATATTTTGCAACTTTCGAAATTTAAAACAAATTTTTAGGCATTCGTCCATTTGAAACAAATTTCAAATCTTTATTAAACATTCTAACTTTCTAATTTTGAATATTGGTATACATATTTGATTGTCCATTGATGGTGTGAACTAGCGTTACAAGGGGATCTGCAAAAATTTGAAGTATGGGCTGGTAAAAAGGAAAATTAAATTTAATACGGGATAAAGGCAAGATTCTACATTTTGGAAGTAAAAATAGCAGGCAATGTATTATTTAAATGGGACTAGACTTAGCCAAACAGAGGAAGAAAGGGATTCGGGAATAGTAATAGATAACAAGCAAAAGAAGGGTTCACAATGCAGCCAGGGCAGCGGCTTCTAAGGCTAATAAGATACTAGCATGTATTAAAAGAGGCATTGATTCAAGGGAGGAAAGCATAATTCTGTTACTATATATATCCCTGGTAAGACTTCACCTAGAGTATGGAGTACAGTTCTGGGGACCAATCTCAAAAAAAGATATTGCAGACCTTGACAGAGGTAAATTGTATTCAGAACGTGTACATCCGGGTATTCTGTCCGGTATCAGTTATGTTGTTACAAACAAAAAAATGCCTATTTTAATCTAGTACCACTCGACTGAGTCTAGACTGGGTACCTATGTGTACAGGGTACTATAAATTTCGGCAGTATGCCTCAGTAATCCAGTTATTATAGCCCCCGGTACCAGAATCTGAGTACTAGATTGTCAAAATTTATAGTACCCTGTACACATAGGTACCCAGTCTAGACTCAGTTGAGTGGTACTAGATTAAAATAGGCATTTTTTTGTTTGTAACAACATAACTGATACCGGACAGAATACCCGGATGTACACGTTCTAAATACAATTTACCTCTGTATACTTAACCTGTTGTTACAAACTCTTGATACTATTATGTTTATTAAACAATCAGCAGATTAGTAAAGCGCACCTAACTCTCCAATATCTGGCACCGGATAGAATACCCGGATGAGCCGCTGGAATACTTGATACTATAATTATTAGCTAGACCCCCCAAATACCATTTATCCCCGCCTACCCTCTGTGCTATTAGGAGATATCGACATCACTACGCCCATCAAACAGTCAGTCGATAAAGAGCTTAACCTTATTGCAATATCCCCTTTTTTCATAGTAATTTCTCCACGTAATACAGTGGCACTTTATTAGGCCAGTAGCATTCTAAACCTCTTATATTGGAGAACCCTGTTTTGATTTGATAATTCTTGAGTGAGATTTATAAAGGGAATAGAGTCAGTAACATTTCAAATACACAATCAATTATAGTGAATGTGGTACAACTATATATAATATACTATATCCAAAGCTTGCTTAAACATAAGCAAATATACCAGAAAGCATAGGAGCAATAATACTGCATTAATCTAAGTTGATGCATGACCAGAGTTACCATTATCGTGTACTATTATATTAATATCTAGGCTGCCTTTCCGTCTGATATAATACAATAACGTTATAAATTGCAAGCAAGACATGGCCATAGGGCTCAAATAAGATAAAATTCAAAAACTAATTATGATACTATAACACGTATTGGGCATTAATTATAACAAGCACGACAATCCTATAGAATTATATCTCTCACAAGTGCTCTTGAAATATAATACGACTAATTGGCACATATGAGTAAAACGACTGTAGGAGATACACCAGTCGTTAACACAAATAAAAGTTATTGGAATTTTGTTTGAGTACTTATGCCATGCATGGTTAGTATAACAATACCCCTAACTTAATCGACATATCCCTTCAGCCTATTATATCAGACTCTACCACACCTAGTTACTGGTGCTCTGGTAACATCAGGGATACTTAGAAGATGATACTTTCATAAGAAGCTAATAGAATCTTGTAACAGCACCCGAACGGCTCTGTATAGAATTCCACCAGCTCTGGGATGTCCTATAACACAGGTAGACACCTGAGAGTCTAGACCCCCCATAGTGACCGCTCGGAGATAGGTCCACAGATAGGCACCCTATTGGTAATTCACCTCTATAGGCTACCTCCTGTTTACCTGTTGATCCCCCCTAGGGGTATCTTCACTTACTTACGTGATCAGTGGCCGGTTAAAGACATATGCACATAAAGTGATCAACATAATCTATTAAGACATAAACACACAAAGTGATTAACATAATCTAGAATGGAGAATTTAAGCTATGAGGGGAGGTTAGCTAAACTGGCTCTGTTTTCTCTTTAGAAAGGCGCTTGAGAGGTGATGTGATTACTTTATATAAATACACTCAAGGCCCATATACAGAGATGCAGAAGCTCTGTTTATTCCAAGAAAAATGTTTGTGACAAGAGGTCACCCTTTAGGGCTGGAGGTAAGGAGATTATTATTAAACTATACTCTACAATGGCTGAATTTTCAGTAAATCCAACGAACAAAGATGTATCCCTAATAAATGTCTCCTTCCTGGACAAGTGAGAGTCGTGGATCTTACTACTAATAGATGAAAATTTTCAAAGCCTTCAACAGCAACCGTGCACAGTATTTACTAATGACAACCCAAATGTAATGGATGTCCTCCACAGTGATACTCACATGCACCATGGTGTGCAGTTCTGCAGAGGCTCTTTTGCATGTAAGGAAGGGGAATCTCATATTGTTCTTTCACAAGTGAACATATTTGGGGCACAGCAGTACTATTCAAAACCAAAAAAACTTACAATATCAGAGATGCAGTCACAGGCCACCTTATGGTGAGCCCAATACATCTTGAAATAATGATTAAAGTTGGAGTAGGCAAGGCACTAAGAAGCCACCATTTGCCTAAGGACTTTTACATGCCTTTTGCAAAATGTATATTTACCTTATTATTTTGGACCCTAGTTATGGTATCCCTGGAGTTTTTTTATATTTCTCTATAATAACCGCACAGCAACTAGCTGAGTGACATTACTTGAGATGACTTTTGATGCTAGGAGCTGTTAATCTTAATGTTCTGGTACTTAATATTTTGTATTTACTTGTATTTCCTATCTAGACCAGTTGTGTTTTAGGGACTTTACTCCATAGTTTCTTTGAGTATAGCATTTATTTGCATTTATTTCCTCCCTAATGTTTAATTAAAATTAAACTAACTACCAATTAAATTAAACTAAACTATACATTAAAAAAATCCTAACACTACTCTAAAAACTCTAAATACAAAAACAAAAAAATACTAAGTTACAAAAAATAACAAACACTAAATTACGGAAAATAACAAATGAAATTATTAAAAAAAGAATTACACCTAATCTAATAGCCCTATCAAAATAAAAAAGCCCACCCAAAATAAAAAAACCCTAGCCTACAATAAACTACCAATGTCCCTTAAAAGGGCCTTTTGTGGGGCATTGCCCCTAACTATATCAGCTCTTTTACCTGTAAAAAAAAAACACAAAGACCCCCCAAACAGTAAAACCCACCACCCAATCAACCCCCCAAAATAAAAAACCTAATTCTAAAAAAACCTAAGCTACCCATTGCCCTGAAAAGGGCATTTGTACAGGCATTGCCCTTAAAAGGGCATTTAGCTCTTTTACTGCCCAGACCCTAAACTAAAAAAAAACCCACCCAAAAAACCTTTAAAAAAGCCTAACACTAACCCCCTGATGATCCGCTTACAGTTTTTGAAGTCCCGCTTGAACGATCTTCATCCCGGAGTATAAATCCTGATCCAGGTGGCGAGAAGTCTTCATCCAGGAGGCCTCTTCAATCTTCATCCCGGTGGCGAAATCCTGATCTAAGGGGCGAGAAGTCTTCATCCAGGCGGCCTCTTCAATCTTCATCCAGGTGGCCTCTTCAATCTTCATCCAGGCGGCATCTTCTATCTTGATCCCAGAGACACAGAGCAGGTCCATCCTAAAGACATCCGGCGCGGAGCATCCTCTTCATACATTCATGACCGTACACTGAATCTTCAATGCAAGGGACGCGATCCAAGATGGCGTCCCTTGCATTCCTATTGGCTGAAAAATTTGAATCAGCCAGTAGGATTTAAGCATCTCTAGTTCCTATTGGCTGATTCAAATTCAGCCAATAGGATTAGAGATGCTTAAATCCTATTGGCTGATTTAAACAGCCAATAGGAATTTAGCAGCTCTAGTTCCTATTGGCTGATTCAAATTTTTCAGGATGTCTACAGGATGGACCCGCTCCACGCCTCCGGGATCAAGATAGAAGATGCTGCCTGGATGAAGATTGAAGAGGCCGCCTGGATGAAGGCTTCTCGCCACTTAGATCAGAACTTTGCCGTCGGGATGAAGATTGAAGAGGTTGCCTGGATGAAGACTTCTCATTGCCTGGATTTGGACTTCAACTCTGGGATGAAGATCATTCAAGTGGGACTTCAAAAACTTTTTTAAGTTTTTTTTTTTGGGTTTTATTTTTAGATTAGGGTTTGGGCAGTAAAAGAGCTAAAATGCCCATACAAATGCCATTTTCAGGGCAATGGTTAGCTTAGGTTTTTTAGATAGTTTTTTTTTTTAGTTTTGTGGCTTGGGGGCTTTGTAATGTTAGTGGGTCTTTGTAATTTTTTTCACTAAAAGAGCTGCTATCTTTAGGGCAATGCCCTACAAAAGGCCCATTAAGGGCTGATGGTAGTTTATTCTAGATTAGGTTTTTTATTTTGGGGTATGTTTTTTTATGGGTATTAGAATAGGAATCATTTTTTTATTTTTGATAATTTGTTTGTTATTTTGTGTAATGTGTATTTTTAGGGGGTGTTTTATTTAGCAAAAGAGCTGTTTAACTTAGGGCAATGCCCTACAAAAGGCCCTTTTAAGAGCCTCCCAAAAGGCCCTTTTAAGGCCTTTGGTAGTTTATTCTAGATTAGGCTTTTTTATTTTGGGGTGAATTTTTTTGTAAAAGGGTATTAGAATAGAAGTAATCTTATTTTTTGGATATTTTTTTTTGTAATGGTATTTTTTTTTATTTTTAGTAATGGTAGTTTTTTTTTTGTAATTTTAGGTTTTAGTGTATGGCAGGTTAGGTTTTATTTCACAGGTAACTTTGTATTTATTTTAGCTAGGTACTTAGTAAATAGTTAATAACTATTTACTAACTAGTCTACCTAGTTAAAATAAATACAAACTAACCTGTGAAATAAAAATAAAACCTAAGCTAGCTACATAATTAGTTATATTGTAGCTAAACATAGAAACATAGATATTGACGGCAGATAAGAGCCATAGGCCCAGCAAGTCTGCCCGACCTTACCTAACAGTATAAACTTATCTAGTTCGTAGGATAGCCCTATGCTTGTCCCATGCATTTTTAAAGTCCCCCACAGTGTTTGTTGCTACTACCTCTTGAGGAAGTTTATTCCATAAATCAATCACTCTTTCTGTAAAGAAGTGCTTCCTCAAATTACTCCTGAATCTACTACCCTTTAGCTTGAGCTCATGACCCCTTGTTCTTGAATTTTCCATTTTATGTAAAATACCCACAGCCTCAGTTTTACTAAACCCTTTAATGTACTTGAAAGTTGCTATCATATCACCTCTTTCCCTTCTCTCCTCTAAGCTATACATATTTAGGTCATTGAGCCTATCCTGGTAAGTTTTATTTTTTAGACCATGTACCATTTTGGTAGCCCTCCTTTGCACAGATTCAAGTTTGTTAATATCCTTCTGAAGATATGGCCTCCAGAACTGCACACAATACTCAAGATGAGGCCTAACTAATGATCTATAAAGTGGCATAAGAACCTTACTATTTCTGCTGCAAATACCTCTATCAATACATCCAAGCATTCTGCTAGCCTTACTCGCTGCATTACTACATTGTTTACTAAGTTTTAAATCATCTGAAATAATAATTCCCAAGTCCTGTTCCTCGTCTGTAACAGTCAGTAAAGTGTCATTGAGTCTGTAATTAACATTTGGATTTTTCTTCCCTAAATGCATTATTTTACACTTTGCTGTGTTAAACTTTAGATCCCAGTCGTTTGTCCAATCCTCCAATTGTTGTATATCACTTCTCATTTTGTCTACCCCCCCTGGAACATCCACTCTGTTGCAAATTTTTGTATCATCTGCAAAGAGACATACTTTCCCCTGTAGCCCTTTGCTTATATCGCAGATAAATATGTTAAACAAAACAGGCCCCAGAACTGACCCCTGAGGAACACCACTAGTAACAGCCCCCTCTGCTGAATGAACTCCATTTACTAAGACACTTTGTTTTCTGTCCTTAAGCCAGCATTCCACCCAGTTCACAATTTTTGAATCTAGACCAAGGAGATATAGTTTGTGAATAAGTTTATTGTGTGGGACGGTGTCAAATGCTTTGCTGAAATCTAGATATGCTACATCAACTGCTCCTCCCTTGTCTAATACTTTTGTTACATAATCAAAGAAGTCAATTAGATTAGTCTGACATGATCTCCCTGAAGTAAAACCATGCTGATTTTGGTCCTCTAAATTGTTTGTCTTTATATAAGTCATAATTCTTTCTTTTAAGAGGCTTTCCATTAATTTCCCTACTACTGAAGTTAAACTAACTGGCCTGTAGTTGCCAGATTCTTCTCTACTGCCCTTTTTATGAAGAGGTATTACATTTGCTATTCTCCAATCATCTGGGACAGCTCCTGTTAATAGTGACTGATTAAACAGATCAGTTAATGGGACGGTTAGCACTGATCGAAGTTCTTTTAAAACCCTTGGATGAATATTATCAGGACCCACTGCCTTTGTAACATTTATTTTTGATAATGCTAACAAAACCTCATCCTCTGTAAAAAGATTACTGTTAAGCTTGTTTCTATTTTGCGTAGCATCCCTTAATGTAGACATTGTATCTTCACAATCTTTAGTGAAAACAGAACAGAAGTAATCATTGAGACAGTCTGCAATCTGCTTATCTCCTTCTATTATTCTACCGTCAACTGATTTCAATTTTACTATTCCTACCTTATTTTTTCTTCTTTCACTGATATATCTAAAGAATGTTTTGTCCCCATGTTTTACTGACTGTGCTATCTTCTCTTCTGCATGAGCTTTAACCTTCCTAATTAACTGCTTAGTCTTTTTTGTTGGAGTCTCCATATTTTCATATCATCATCTGCTTGTGTGTGTCTGTAATTTTTATAAGCTATCTTTTTTGTCTTTACAGCATGTGCTACTTCTTTGGAAAACCAAATTGGTTTCCGCTTTCTTTTACTTTTACAGACATGTCTAATACAGTGTGAGGTTGCATCTAAAATGGCACCTTTCACAAATTCCCACTGTTCTTGAACCCCTGTAATAAGAGTTTTCCCCTTTAAATAGTTTTTTAGGTATTCTCCCATTAATGAAAAATCTGCCGTCCTAAAGTCTAAAACTTTTGTTTTAGTCTGGGTGGACAGTTCCTGAACATGAATACTAAACCAAACAGATTGATGATCACTGGATCCTAAGTTCTCACCTACAGACACATCTGAAACTGTATCACTGTTTGTAAGTATTAGATCTAATATAGCTTCCTTACGAGTTGGTTCCTTGACTAATTGTTCAAGTGATTCCCCTAGCAGAGATTCAAGAATATACCTGCTTCTAGCCGATCTAGCAGAAGGAATCTTCCAGTCTATATCTGGCAAATTAAAGTCCCCCAGTACTATAACCTTACCCTTCATGGTCATTTTGGTTATTTCATCTAATAACAGATTGTCCAGTTTTTCATCCTGCAATGGAGGCCTATATACAACCCCTATTCTAAAAACATTTTTATCTCCAATTTCCAAAGTCACCCAAATACTTTCCACCTCATCATTTGTTCCTACCTTAGGTTTTATTTCACAGGTAAGTATTTCGTTTTAAACAGGAATTATTTAGTTAATAATTGTAAATTTAATTTAGATAGGGTTAGGTTTAGGGTTAGGATTAGGGTTAGGTTAACTTTATTTAGTTGCAGTGATGTTTGGGAGCGGTGGAAAAGGGGTTAATAAGGGGTAAATAACTTTAATATAGTTGCGGCGATGTTGGGGTGTGGCGGAATAGGGGTTAATAACATTAGTATAGTGGTGGCGATAACAGGAGCGGCAGATTAGGGGTTAATAACTGTAGGCAGGCGTCGGCGATGTCAGGGGCAGCAGATTAGGGGTGTTTATACTCAGGGTTTATGTTAGGGTGTTAGGTTTAAACTGTATTTTCTTTTTCCGCATAGACATCAATGGGGCTGCGTTACGGAGCTTTTGTTTCCGCGATCGCAGGTG
Organism: Bombina bombina; assembly: GCF_027579735.1. Taxonomy (NCBI): domain Eukaryota; kingdom Metazoa; phylum Chordata; class Amphibia; order Anura; family Bombinatoridae; genus Bombina; species Bombina bombina. The sequence goes on from NC_069504.1 coordinate 416,450,395, forward strand.
TTAGACTTTTTTTTTGCCGGCTCTCCTCATTGATGTCTATGGGGAAAGCGTGCATGAGCACGTCAAAACACTGCTTGTTTTTGGTGAGGTATGGAGCTCAAAATCTCTATATCACCCGCGCAAGCCAGGTTTTTTTAAACTTGTAATGGCAGCGATATAGGGGGTTCAATAATGCAACTTTTGTTGCATTCTTTACTTTCCCTATAGCGCTCAAAACTCGTAATCTAGGTGAAAGTTAGCTCTATGTCCTACACCAGCGCTCTACAGTTTTTTGTTTGTTTTTGAGTGGGCTTATAGCACCTTTTTTTTGTTTTGTTACATTTACAAAATCCATAGCTTAACACATTGTGGGTAGTTTGCCTTTAGTAAATTCACTCCTTAATGGTAGGTTACTCTGCAGGTTTTATATTATGCATACTTTATTTTTTCATGGGTCCAAGAGTAGCCCATAGGCCTGCCCCAAGACCTCCATTATCTTAGTTCATTATGTTAAATAGGTCCAAGAGTGGCCTCTTATTTCATGGGAGGTATAATCCCATTTTACTTTTAAAAAAATATATTTTATATTGTTAACACAATTGGTTTCAGATCTATTCCTGTGACAGAGCACATTGAGTTCCCTGCAATTTCTTTGTTTCATGAAACCTCTTATAAAACTATTCTGTATGCATAGTGATCACATGGCCTGAAAGAAATTGCATGTATTTGACTAGAAGATCATGTGAACTCCTATGCGTACATCAAAGTTATATAACTATAACCAAGCCCTTAAAGGGACACTCAGGTCAAATTAAATTGTCATGATTCAGATACAGCATGTCATTTTAAACCACTTTCCCTTTTACTTCCATTAAAAAAAATGTGCACATTCTTTTATATTTAGACTTTTTGAGTCACCAGCTCCTACTGAGCATGTGCAAGAATTAACAGACTATACGTATATGCATTTGTGATTGGCTGATTGCTATTCTTGAGCATGTGCAAGAATTAACAGACTATACGTATATGCATTTGTGATTGGCTGATTGCTATCATACGGTACAGGGGGAGTGGAAATATACATAACTTTGAAATTTGTTAGAATAAAATCTACTACTCATATGAAATTCAGAGTAAATGCTATTGTATTGTCTTGTTATCTTGCATTTGTTGATTATGCAAATCTACTGTGTTTACTGGTCCTTTAATTGTATGAGGATAACCCCTTTCTTCTTTTCACTATCAATATACAAACCTCTAAGCAAAATTATTTGAAGCTGTAATTTCTTTTTAAATAAGACTAGACTGAAATACTTTTGGAAACATCTATTTTGGGTAAGATGCAAGTGAGCTAAAATTGTCCCAGGTATTTGGGCAATATCCTACAAAACAATACTCAAAGTGATGTTTATTGAAGGGACATTAAACACTAAATACATGCTAGATAGAATGATGCATTCAAAGAAAAGATTAGTCCATTACTAACATGTAGATGTGTTTTTTAAAGTTTCATTAGTTGTTTAAAAAGTGACAAAATAAGTTTAAAGTTTTAGTGTCTATAAAACACTGGCCATGTTGTAACTTGTGTTACCTTCTCTGCTGTGGCCAATTAGGGACAGTTATAAATAAGTCACTAGAGTGTGCAGCCAATGGCTGTGCTGGATTTAAAAGTGTTCTGTTCTTCCATTTCTAACAGGAACTGAAAAGCTCACAATTTCAGAATGGAATTACAGGCAAAGAGGACAAAATAAATAATGAAAGTATATTGCAGGGTTATTTTATATATATGATTTATCATTTTATATTACCATCTCAAAGTGCTTAATGTCCCTTTAAGCCTCTATCTCATATTCTTTATTACCCTTTCTTTTTTATTGGGAGAAAAACAGATAAATTAATTTAATTAAAAATAAATAAATAGACATCATTTTGTTTTGTATTATTCATTGTATCAATGAGTACGGTCTCTGTTTAAACATTTCCCTTATTGAACTGAAATGAGCACAAAAACAGTAGGTAGGAAAAGTAGGGAAGAAACAATATGTTTTATTACAAAGTTCAGGGAATTTTTACCATCACTACTTTTCTTCAAAGTGATACAAAGGAATTTCAAAAAAAGGTCAACTTGACACTTTAAATGTCACAGTTTTTGAAATGTATCAATTAATTACATAGACTATCAAATGTCACAAATGTACAGTGACACAAAATCTGTGTTATCCCATCACAAAGTCATGATTTATTTTTTTAAAGTAACACATTATACAACACCACATTGACAGATTTCACATTCACTCCAATTTTGAAAACTGTCATATAATAACCATAATATGATTAAGATCAAAAACACACCCCTGTAAAGCAGAATATAAGTCAATATAATAATATTAAATCAATCAATATCAATATCAATATAATTAATATTGAATCAACTTTGTAAATAACCTATTTTAAGAAAAATTAATGAACTAACAGAAGCACCATAAACCATATTTTTTTAACATAAATTATTATATTAATTAGTTTTCAGGCGAATAATTTTATATCCATTGCATGATGAAGAATTTAATTTTTAAGCTGATAGTTTTATATTGGGGCATTTTTTCATTACTTTATAAATATTTTATAAAATAGGAGAGTTAAGATGATTATAAATTAAGAGGTACACTAAAAAAATATTTATTGACATTTAGGACTTGATTACGAGTGGAGTACAAATGCGATTGCGAGATTGCAGTGTTTTTTTGGGATTAACTTCGTATTACGAGTAGGGGTTATCTGTTAGGTGGTTAGGAGGAATTTTGCAATGGGGTTGTGATAGGGGTTAATAAGTTAGGGGGTAGTTTGAGATGGGGGTTGTGGTGGGTAGGGGTTAATAGGTTCGGGAGTTTATAGTTGTGGTCTATGTGGCAGTTTAGGGGTTAATAGTGTAGGGAGTTTATTGCATTGGGGGTTGTGGTGGTTTAGGGGTTATTAGAGTTGGTTACTTATTGCGATGCAGGTTAGTGCAAGAGTATGGGTGTTAGTTTTTTCACGCTCCTTTTAAGTCTATGGAGGAGTACATCAAAATGATCAATAACTTTACAAAGTCTGTCTTTTTGCGTGCCTCTGGTTGCTCTCGTGTACAATCCAATGTTGAAAAAGAAGCCTCCATCTAGCAAAGTCAATGCGCAAGCTTGAAAGCAAAATAGCGCTTAATAGGGTAACAAAATTATTTAAAAATATACATAAATAATTAAAAAACAAATACAAAGCCAAACATGTAATTTATTCCTTTAATAAATCATACTGTCCATAACTTAGACTGACATGGGTTTGAAATTTGTGGAAAATCTTATATTGTTATATTAACATAAAGACATAGAATTTCATGGTAAATAAGAACCAAAAAAGGCCCATCAAGTCTACTCATATTTTTTTTTCCTTAGGGTAACCTTATGCATCTCCAAGGCATTTTTTTTTATTATTTTACAGTCTTTATTTATCACCTCTATTGGAAGATTATTCCATGAATTCACCACCTTTTATGTAACAATAAGGCTTCCTCTCATTTCTCCACAATCTGCTACTCTCTAATTTAGGATTGTGACTCTTGGTTTTGGTATTTCTTTTTGTGTGGAAAATGCTTTCAGCTTCCACTTTATTAAGTCCCTTCATATATTTGAAGGCTTATGCCATGTCACCTCTTTCCATTCTATCCTCTAAACTATACATAATTTACATCATAGAGTCTCTTTGTACGTTTTATACTTTAGACCGTGAACTATTTTAGTAGTCCTCCTTTGTACAGTTTCTAGTTTATTTAAATCCTTCTGAAGATATGGTCTCCAGGACTGTACACAGTATTCCAGATGTGGCCAAAATAGTGATTTGTAAAGTGGCATACAAATATTGCTTGTTCTGCTACTAAAACCTCCCCCAATGCAACCAAGTATTCGACTGGCCTTACTGGCTGCACTGCTGCATTGTGTACCAAATTTTAAATCATCTGAAATAATAATTCCCAGGTCTTGTTTCTCTTAAGTTAAAGTAATTTAATGTACCATTAACTTACATTTATGAAGTTAGACATTTCATCAGCATTCTACTATTACTAAATAAATATAATTAAGTAAAGATTTGTAAATATTGCCAGTGACCCTAAAATAACTATAATATCTGTATCTCCATTTGACTACTGCTCCTACACAACAGGTATGCCAGAAAAAAAAAAAATCTAAACAAAAAACCTTATATGGAAATAGATAAATTCATATGCCACACTTAAAGGGACACTGAACCCACATTTTTTTCTTTCGTGATTCAGACAGAGCATGCAATTTTAAACAACTTTCTAATTTACTCCTATTATCAATTTTTCTTCGTTCTCTTGTTATCTTTATTTGAAAAAGAAGGCATCTAAGCTTTTCATTTGGTTCAGGACTCTGGGTAGCACTTTGTTATTGGTGGATGATTTTATCCACCAATCAGCAAGGACAACCCAGGTTGTTCACCAAAAATGGGCCAGCATCTAAACTTACATTCTTACATTTCAAATAAAGATACCGAGAGAATAAAGAAAATTTGATAATATGAGTAAATTAAAAAGTTGCTTACAATTTCATGCTCTATCTGAATCACGAAAGAAAAATTTTGGGTTCAGTGTCCCTTTAATGGAATGTAAATAAGAATATCACTATGAATTTAACATGGGATATGCCATTTAATAACATAGAAACATAGAAACATAGATATTGACGGCAGATAAGAGCCATAGGCCCAGCAAGTCTGCCCGACCTTACCTAACAGTATAAACTTATCTAGTTCGTAGGATAGCCCTATGCTTGTCCCATGCATTTTTAAAGTCCCCCACAGTGTTTGTTGCTACTACCTCTTGAGGAAGTTTATTCCATAAATCAATCACTCTTTCTGTAAAGAAGTGCTTCCTCAAATTACTTCTGAATCTACTACCCTTTAGCTTGAGCTCATGACCCCTTGTTCTTGAATTTTCCATTTTATGTAAAATACCCACAGCCTCAGTTTTACTAAACCCTTTAATGTACTTGAAAGTTGCTATCATATCACCTCTTTCCCTTCTCTCCTCTAAGCTATACATATTTAGGTCATTGAGCCTATCCTGGTAAGTTTTATTTTTTAGACCATGTACCATTTTGGTAGCACTCCTTTGCACAGATTCAAGTTTGTTAATATCCTTCAGAAGATATGGTCTCCAGAACTGCACACAATACTCAAGATGAGGCCTAACTAATGATCTATAAAGTGGCATAAGAACCTTACTATTTCTGCTGCAAATACCTCTACCAAAACATCCAAGCATTCTGCTAGCCTTACTCGCTGCATTACTACATTGTTTACTAAGTTTTAAATCATCTGAAATAATAATTCCCAAGTCCTGTTCCTCGTCTGTAACAGTCAGTAAAGTGTCATTGAGTCTGTAATTAACATTTGGATTTTTCTTCCCTAAATGCATTATTTTACACTTTGCTGTGTTAAACTTTAGACCCCAGTCATTTGTCCAATCCTCCAATTGTTGTATATCACTTCTCATTTTGTCTACCCCCCCTGGAACATCCACTCTGTTGCAAATTTTTGTATCATCTGCAAAGAGACATACTTTCCCCTGTAGCCCTTTGCTGATATCGCAGATAAATATGTTAAACAAAACAGGCCCCAGAACTGACCCCTGAGGAACACCACTAGTAACAGCCCCCTCTGCTGAATGAACTCCATTTACTAAGACACTTTGGCCTAGATTTGGAGTTCGGCGGTAAAAGGGCTGCTAACGCTCCGCGGGCTTTTTTCTGGCCGCACCATAAATTTAACTCTGGTATCGAGAGTTTAATCAAATGCTGCGTTAGGCTCCAAAAAAGGAGCGTAGAGCATTTTTACCGCAAATGCAACTCTCGATACCAGAGTTGCTTACGGACGCGGCCGGCCTCAAAAACGTGCTCGTGCACGATTTCCCCATAGGAAACAATGGGGCTGTTTGAGCTGAAAAAAAACCTAACACCTGCAAAAAAGCAGCGTTCAGCTCCTAACGCAGCCCCATTGTTTCCTATGGGGAAACACTTCCTACGTCTGCACCTAACACTCTAACATGTACCCCGAGTCTAAACACCCCTAACCTTACACTTATTAACCCCTAATCTGCCGCCCCCGCTATCGCTGACCCCTGCATATTTTTTTAAACCCCTAATCTGCCGCTCCGTAAACCGCCGCAACCTACGTTATCCCTATGTACCCCTAATCTGCTGCCCTAACATCGCCGACCCCTATATTATATTTATTAACCCCTAATCTGCCCCCCTCAACGTCGCCGACACCTGCCTACACTTATTAACCCCTAATCTGCCGAGCGGACCTGAGCGCTACTATAATAAAGTTATTAACCCCTAATCCGCCTCACTAACCCTATCATAAATAGTATTAACCCCTAATCTGCCCTCCCTAACATCGCCGACACCTAACTTCAATTATTAACCCCTAATCTGCCGACCGGAGCTCACCGCTATTCTAATAAATGTATTAACCCCTAAAGCTAAGTCTAACCCTAACACTAACACCCCCCTAAGTTAAATATAATTTTTATCTAACGAAATAAATTAACTCTTATTAAATAAATGATTCCTATTTAACCTCTTAAGGACATATGACGGAATTTTTCCGTCATAAAACAATGGAGCAGACTGAAAGCTGTGTCCTTAAAGGGTTAAAGCTAAATACTTACCTGTAAAATACATCCTAATATAGCTACAATATAAATTATAATTATATTATAGCTATTATAGGATTAATATTTATTAACTTTGTAATTATTTTAACCAGGTACAATAGCTATTAAATAGTTAAGAACTATTTAATAGTTACCTAGTTAAAATAATAACAAAATTACCTGTAAAATAAGTCCTAACCTAAGATATAATTAAACCTAACACTACCCTATCAATAAAATAATTAAATAAACTACCTACAATTACCTACAATTAACCTAACACTACACTATCAATAAATTAATTAAATACAATTCCTACAAATAAATACAATTAAATAAACTAGCTAAAGTACAAAAAATAAAAAAGATCTAAGTTACCGAAAATAAAAAAATATTTACAAACATAATAAAAATATTACAACAATTTTAAACTAATTACACCTACTCTAAGCCCCCTAATAAAGTAACAAAGCCCCCCAAAATAAAAAATTCCCTACCCTATTCTAAATTAAAAAAGTTACAAGCTCTTTTACCTTACCAGCCCTGAACAGGGCCCTTTGCGGGGCATGCCCCAAGAAGTTCATCTCTTTTGCCTGTAAAAAAAAACATACAATACCCCCCCCCCCAACATTACAACCCACCACCCACATACCCCTAATCTAACCCAAACCCCCCTTAAATAAACCTAACACTAAGCCCCTGAAGATCTTCCTACCTTGTCGGAACAGCCAATAGAATGCGAGCTCAATCTGATTGGCTGATTGGATCAGCCAATCGGATTGAACTTGATTCTGATTGGCTGATTCCATCAGCCAATCAGAAAATTCCTACCTTAATTCCGATTGGCTGATAGAATCCTATCAGCCAATCGGAATTCGAGGGACGCCATCTTGGATGACGTCCCTTAAAGGAACAGTCATTCGTCGTTCAGTCGTCGGTCCGGATGGATGTTCCGCGCTGGATGTCTTCAGGATCCTGCCGCTTCGCTCCGGATGGAAGAAGATCGAAGATGACGCCTGGATGATGACTTCAATCGGATGGAAGATCCTCTTCTGCCCCGCTTGGATGAAGACTTTGACCGGATCATGGACCTCTTCAGCCCCCGCTTGGGCTTGGATCAGGACATCGGAGGAGCTCTTCAGGACGGATCGGTGAACCTGGTATGGTGAAGACAAGGTAGGAAGATCTTCAGGGGCTTAGTGTTAGGTTTATTTAAGGGGGGTTTGGGTTAGATTAGGGGTATGTGGGTGGTGGGTTGTAATGTTGGGGGGGGGGTATTGTATTTATTCTTTTACAGGCAAAAGAGCTGAAATTCTTGGGGCATGCCCCGCAAAGGGCCCTGTTCAGGGCTGGTAAGGTAAAAGAGCTTGTAACTTTTTAAATTTAGAATAGGGTAGGGAATTTTTTATTTTGGGGGGCTTTGTTATTTTATTAGGGGGCTTAGAGTAGGTGTAATTAGTTTAAAATTGTTGTAATATTTTTATTATGTTTGTAAATATTTTTTTATTTTCTGTAACTTAGATCTTTTTTATTTTTTGTACTTTAGCTAGTTTATTTAATTGTATTTATTTGTAGGAATTGTATTTAATTAATTTATTGATAGGGTAGTGTTAGGTTTAATTATATCTTAGGTTAGGACTTATTTTACAGGTAATTTTGTTATTATTTTAACTAGGTAACTATTAAATAGTTCTTAACTATTTAATAGCTATTGTACCTGGTTAAAATAATTACAAAGTTACCTGTAAAATAAATATTAATCCTAAAATAGCTATAATATAATTATAATTTATATTGTAGCTATATTAGGATTTATTTTACAGGTAAGTATTTAGCTTTAAATAGGAATTATTTATTTAATAAGAGTTAATTTATTTCGTTAGATAAAAATTATATTTAACTTAGGGGGGTGTTAGTGTTAGGGTTAGACTTAGCTTTAGGGGTTAATACATTTATTAGAATAGCGGTGAGCTCCGGTCGGCAGATTAGGGGTTAATAATTGAAGTTAGGTGTCGGCGATGTTAGGGAGGGCAGATTAGGGGTTAATACTATTTATGATAGGGTTAGTGAGGCGGGTTAGGGGTTCATAACTTTATTATAGTAGCGCTCAGGTCCGCTCGGCAGATTAGGGGTTAATAAGTGTAGGCAGGTGTCGGCGACGTTGAGGGGGGCAGATTAGGGGTTAATAAATATAATATAGGGGTCGGCGATGTTAGGGGTAGCAGATTAGGGGTACATAGGGATAACGTAGGTGGCGGCGATTTGCGGTCGGAAGATTAGGGGTTAATTATTTTAAGTAGCTTGCGGCGACGTTGTGGGGGGCAAGTTAGGGGTTAAGAAATATAATATAGGGGTCGGCGGGGTTAGGGGCAGCAGATTAGGGGTACATAAGTATAACGTAGGTGGCGGTTGGCAGATTAGGGGTTAAAAATTTAAATAGAGTGGCGGCGATGTGGGGGGACCTCGGTTTAGGGGTACATAGGTAGTTTATGGGTGTTAGTGTACTTTAGGGTACAGTAGTTAAGAGCTTTATAAACCGGCGTTAGCCAGAAAGCTCTTAACTCCTGCTATTTTCAGGCGGCTGGAATTTTGTCGTTAGAGCTCTAACGCTCACTTCAGAAACGACTCTTAATACCAGCGTTAGAAAGATCCCATTGAAAAGATAGGCTACGCAAATGGCGTAGGGGGATCTGCGGTATGGAAAAGTCGCGGCTGAAAAGTGAGCGTTAGACCCTTTAATCACTGACTCCAAATACCAGCGGGCGGCCAAAACCAGCGTTAGGAGCCTCTAACGCTGGTTTTGACGGCTACCGCCGAACTCCAAATCTAGGCCTTTGTTTTCTGTCCTTAAGCCAGCATTCCACCCAGTTCACAATTTTTGAATCTAGACCAAGGAGATATAGTTTGTGAATAAGTTTATTGTGTGGGACGGTGTCAAATGCTTTGCTGAAATCTAGATATGCTACATCAACTGCTCCTCCCTTGTCTAATACTTTTGTTACATAATCAAAGAAGTCAATTAGATTAGTCTGACATGATCTCCCTGAAGTAAAACCATGCTGATTTTGGTCCTCTAAATTGTTTGTCTTTATGTAAGTCATAATTCTTTCTTTTAAGAGGCTTTCCATTAATTTCCCTACTACTGAAGTTAAACTAACTGGCCTGTAGTTGCCAGATTCTTCTCTACTGCCCTTTTTATGAAGGGGTATTACATTTGCTATTCTCCAATCATCTGGGACAGCTCCTGTTAATAGTGACTGATTAAACAGATCAGTTAATGGGACAGTTAGCACTGATCGAAGTTCTTTTAAAACCCTTGGATGAATATTATCAGGACCCACTGCCTTTGTAACATTTATTTTTGATAATGCTAACAAAACCTCATCCTCTGTAAAAAGATTACTGTTAAGCTTGTTTCTATTTTGCGTTGCATCCCTTAATGTAGACATTGTATCTTCACAATCTTTAGTGAAAACAGAACAGAAGTAATCATTGAGACAGTCTGCAATCTGCTTATCTCCTTCTATTATTCTACCATCAACTGATTTCAATTTTACTATTCCTACCTTATTTTTTCTTCTTTCACTGATATATCTAAAGAATGTTTTGTCCCCATGTTTTACTGACTGTGCTATCTTCTCTTCTGCATGAGCTTTAACCTTCCTAATTAACTGCTTAGTCTTTTTTTGTTGGAGTCTCCATATTTTCATATCATCATCTGCTTGTGTGTGTCTGTAATTTTTATAAGCTATCTTTTTTGTCTTTACAGCATGTGCTACTTCTTTGGAAAACCAAATTGGTTTCCGCTTTCTTTTACTTTTACAGACATGTCTAATACAGTGTGCGGTTGCATCTAAAATGGCACCTTTCACAAATTCCCACTGTTCTTGAACCCCTGTAATAAGAGTTTTCCCCTTTAAATAGTTCTTTAGGTATTCTCCCATTAATGAAAAATCTGCCGTCCTAAAGTCTAAAACTTTTGTTTTAGTCTGGGTGGACAGTTCCTGAACATGAATACTAAACCAAACAGATTGATGATCACTGGATCCTAAGTTCTCACCTACAGACACATCTGAAACTGTATCACTGTTTGTAAGTATTAGATCTAATATAGCTTCCTTACGAGTTGGTTCCTTGACTAATTGTTCAAGTGATTCCCCTAGCAGAGATTCAAGAATATACCTGCTTCTAGCCGATCTGGCAGAAGGAATCTTCCAGTCTATATCTGGCAAATTAAAGTCCCCCAGTACTATAACCTTACCCTTCATGGTCATTTTGGTTATTTCATCTAATAACAGATTGTCCAGTTTTTCATCCTGCAATGGAGGCCTATATACAACCCCTATTCTAAAAACATTTTTATCTCCAATTTCCAAAGTCACCCAAATACTTTCCACCTCATCATTTGTTCCTACAATTTCAGTAACCTTTATATTTTCATTTACATACAAAGCAACTCCTCCACCTTTCTTTCCTACTCTGTTCTTTTTAAATAACCTGTATCCAGGCTAATATTAAACAGACGTGTAAACTTTTAGCTCATACAATAAGTGTTCCTTTAAAATCAATATGTGACCCCCTATAAACCATATCACCAAATGAAATGTGTGATATGTGTAAAAATAACCACTCTTATTCTGGCTTCAGATACATGCAATATATTACAGCTGTCAATAGAACAATGAGAGTTTTAGTTGTGGTAAGCTCATTCTGGTATCCTCTGGTACAGATTATATTATTTTCACTGTCTCTGGTGGTAAGAGAGCTTTTCTTCCCCAACATAAGAAATCCAAATGGAAATGTAAATGTTCTAACCATTTTTGTTCCTTTCTTCAAAGTAAGGAGCAAAAATCTGATTCCAAGGTTCCTCTGATTGGAAACCAAGTTCTAATTGGAACAAGTCTAAACAGGTCAAGAAGCCCCCAATCCTGATTCTGGATTGTCTTTTTCATAAAGCATGGTTTTGGAATCTTTCAGAATCTTGGGCTCTGAATATAATTTGCGAAGGTTATCAGATTGGTTTCAGGGCAAGGCCGTCCAGAGGAAGGTTTCTTTTGTAAAATGTCTCTAAAATCCTTTAAAACTCAGGCTTTTCTTCAATCAGTTTTTTCTGCTGTAACAGGGAACGGGATTTAGTCAAACTCTTCAAAGTTCCCAAGAAGGAGGGAACTTTCAGACTAGTGTTGGATCTAAAGGCTCTGAACAAGTTTGTCAGAGTTCCAACTTTCAAAATGGAATCTATTCTGACTATTCTGCCGTTTGTTCAGCTAGGTCAGTTTATGTCGACAATAGATTTAAAGGGATAGACTAGTCAAAAATAAACATCCATGATTCAGATAGAGCATGCAATTTTAAGCAACTTTCCAATTAAGTCCTATTATAATTTTTCTTCGATCTTTTGGTATCTTTATTTGAAAGTCAAGAATGTAAGCTTAGGAGCAAGCCCATTTTTGGTTCAGCACCTGGGTAGATCTTGCTGATTGGTGGCTACATTTAGACAACAATAAGCAAGCGCTACCCAGGTGCTGAACCAAAAAAGTCCTGCTCCAAAGCTTACATTCTTGCTATAGATTATACAATATAGAAAATATAGATTATAGGTTAATCCCTTTATTACCCATTCCCCAGTTTTGCATAACCAACATGGTTATATTAATATACTTTTTATCTCTGTGACTACTTTGTATCTAAGCCTCTGCAGACTGCCCCCTTATTTCAGTTCTTTTGTGAAGTGAATAAATATTAATGTTTAACAGCTTCCATGGTCTTCAAGAAGAGTTGAAAGTGACCATTAGTTCCTGTAATGGAAAAGGTGCAAAATGAAAATCTGACACCTTTCTGAAAAGAAGCAAGGTATAAACTTTGGCCAGCCATTTTAATGTTTATAAGTCAGTTTAAAAATGAACACCACCAACATAAATATGCATTGATGCAGTATAAAATAATTGGAACATCACAATTTAGAGCCTTTATGAAAAAGACAGACAATCCTCATATGTCTCCATTTTACTGACTACATCGTTAATATACTTAGCAATATACTTAAATGAAAATATGAAACTTAATAACACTTAGATGCTTTTATAATATTTTATATAATCGTCTATAGCTTTAATTAATAAGTGAGACATATAGAAATTAATATATTTTATACAGCATCAATTATTTTACAGTGGAGAATTTTATTAATCATAAATAATTTATTAAGGGTAATAAAGTAATACTGAATGAATGCAGTGATATTGGATAGCATTTTATTTTTCTTGATGGCTGTTTGACTTTTAAAATACAACACAGTTATTTGCTTTTTCTTTGTTTACTGGTACATTTTTGTGTAGCAGAAATAAATTTAGAATTAGCAGTAATAACAGTAGTAGTAATAACATTCTTTTTTATGACCATACTTCTAGGTCTCAATTTAGATTGGTAGGACCTTAAGTAACACAGATTATAGGTTATAAAATAAATCCAAGTGGAAAGACTAAGGACATATTTCACAAGTTGTTTATGTGATAAATATCTAAATTCTACAAACCAACAGCAAGATTACAAGTTGTGCGCTTAAATGGGTGCGTAAGGAACGCTAAAATATTAGCTTTATCGCACTTTCCATAGCGCTGCCATTACATGTTACTGAAAAACCTCCTTGGGCTGAGTTCACTTGCTCGTGCACGCTTTCCTCCATAGACATATATGGGGAGAAAGTGTTAGAAAAAAACACCTGCGATCGCGGAATATAGATCGGCATAACGCAAACCCATTGATGTCTATGTGGAAAATAAAGTTCCGTTTAAACACCCTAACACAAACCCCTAGTCTAAATACCCCTAATCCACCACTCCCCGACATCTGCGACACTAAATCAAATTATTAACCCCTAAACCGCCACCCCCAACATCGCCAAAACTAAATAAAATGATTAACCCCTAAACTGCAGGCCCCCCACTTCGCTACTTATAAAATAAACATATTAACCCCTAAACAGCCGCCCCCCACATCGGTACTAATAAACAAAACCTTTTTAACCCCTAAACCACCACCCACCCACATTGGTACTAATAAACTAAACCTATTAACCCCTAAACCTCCGCCCCCCCCACATCGGTACTAATAAATTAAACCTATTACCCCTAAACCGCCGGCCCCCCATATCGCAACACACTAAATTAAACTATTAACCCCTAAACCTAACCCCCTGCTAATTGTAAATTAAACTTACAAGATAACTATCTTTAAATAAATAAAAAACTTACCTGTGAAATAAAAAAAAAAACTGTTTAAACTAAACGTAATTTTTTTTGTAATACGGGAGACCTGCCATTCCACGCGCAATGGCCAATTTTTCAGCGGTATAGCAGTACCGCACCATAACGCAAAACTTGTAATCTAGCTACAAATTAGCATGCAGCCTGGATGCACACTGCAGCAGGTATTACACAATGTTTAAAGGGACATAAAACCCACATTTTTTGTTTCATAATTCAGATAGAGCACACAATTTTAAACAACTTTCCAATTTACTTCTGATATCAAATTGTCTTAGTCCTTTGTTGAAAAGCAAGAATGTATGCTCAAAAGTGTGCACGTGTGTGCAGCACTACATATATGGCAGCAGTTTTGCAACAATGTTATACATTAGCAGGAGCACTAGATGGCAGTACTATTTCCTGTCATGTAGTGCTTCATGTGCACACTACTTACCTAGGTATCTCTTCAACAAAGAATAACATGAGAAGGAAACAAATTTGATAATAGAAGTAAATTGGAAACTTTTTAAAATTGTATTCTATATCTGAATAATGAAAGAAATATTTTGAGTTTAATGTCCCTTTAATGCAAAAATTGAGGATAAAGATACTTTTTAAAAAAGTCAGTAAGATTACATCATACATCATAGACTTCTAGGTGTGTGGAACAGCTAATAGGATTTTATCAGCTCTAATCCTATTGGCTAATTGAAATCTTTCAGTCAATAGGAATGCAAGGGACACCATCTTGCATTGAAGTTCCAGTTTACGGCGGCGACCGTATGAAGAGGATGCTCCGCGCCGGATGTCTTCAGGATGCACCCGCTGTGCGCTGGATGGATGAAGATAGAAGATGCCATCTGGATGAAGACTTCTGTCGCCTAGATGAGGACTTAGCCGGCTGGATGAAGATGGAAGAGTCCACCTGGATGTAGACTTCGCTGGCTGGCTGGATGGATTCCTAAAGCGGAACTTCAAGAACTTTAAGTGGATCATCGAGGTTTAGTGTTAGGTTTTTTAAGGTTTTTTTGGGTGGGTTTTATTTTTAGTTTAGGGTCTGGGCATGTAAAAGAGCTAAATGCCCTTTTAAGGGCAATGCCCATATAAATGCCCTTTTCAGGGCAATAGGGAGCTTATTTTTTTTTAGATAGTTATTTTATTTGGGGGGGTTGGTTGTGGGGGTGGTGGGTTTTACTGTTGGGGGGTGTTTGTATTTTTCTTACAGTTAAAAGAGCTGATATCTTTGGGGCAATGCCCCACAAAAGGCCCTTTTAAGGGCCATTGGTAGTTTATTGAAGGCTAGGGTTTTTTTTATTTTGGGGGGGATTTTTTATTTTGATAGGGCTATTAGATTAGGAGTAATTCTTTTTTATTTTTGATAATTTGTTTCTTATTTTTCGTAATTTAGTGTTTGTTTGTTTTTTGTAATTTAGTTATTTTATTGTTTTGTAATTAGATAGTGTTAGGATTTTAATGTGTAGTTTAGTTTAATTTAATTGGTAGTTAGTTTAATTGTAGTTTAATAATGATCTTAGTTTGATTGTTAGTTTAAAATTTATTTTATTTAATTTGACAGGTGAGTTTTAATCTAATTTAAGATAGGGAAATTGTTTATTTTAGTATATTTCGTTGTGTGGGGCTTTCGGTTTAGGGGTTAATAGTTTATTTAAGTATATTTCATTGTGGGGGGCTTGTGGTTTAGGGGTTAATAGGTTTATTATAGCGGCAGTGTGGGCGGATGGCAGGTTAGGGGTTAATTATATTTAAATAGTGTTTGCGATGTGGGAGGGTGGCGGTATAGGGGTTAATAGGTTTATTATAGTAGCGACAGTGTCGGGGAGCGGTGGTTAATAGGGGTTAATACATTTTAATAGTGGCGGGGATGTCCGGAGTGGCAGATTAGGGGCTAATAACTTTATTATAGTGCGGGAGGGCCTCGGTTTAGGGGTTAATAGGTAGTTTATGGGTGTTAGTGTACTTTATAACACTTTTTAACACTTTAGTTATGAGTTTTATGGTACAGCTTTGTAACGTAATACTCATAACTATTGACTTTAGATGGTGGTATGGATCTTGTGGTTATAGAGTGTACCGCTCACTTTTTGGCCTCCCAGGCAAACTCGTAATACCGGCGCTATGGGAGTCCCATTGAAAAAGGACTTTTTTAAAAGTGCAGTACTGACGTTGCGTGACAGGCTAAAAGGTGTGCGGTACACCTATACCGACAAGACTTGTAATAGCAGCGTTAGGGAAAATTAAGCGTTATGGGCCATAACGATGCTATTTGACTCATAGGGCAAAACTTGTAATCTAGCTGATATTTTTTTTTAGACGTCATTTTTGTTGCATCTAAATTAGGCCATTTTATATGTATTAAATGGACAGTTTACATCTTGGTAATCTTAAAGTCTTACCTTATATTAAGCTGCAAATAGTCTCCTGCACCTTTTCTATATCATTTAGCAGGAATGGTAAAAAAGTTATTTTATACTGAAAAAAAAATGTTGCTACCCCTAAGAGGCATGTTGTAGATGACTGATAAGCATCATTGTGCAACTGAATTTACAAGAACTGTTTTTTTACAGACACAAACTTCCTGTTAGCTTTTATATAACACTAAACTGATTATAGATTTATGCACAAAATAAATGTATTATGTATATATACATATATATATATTGTTTTAGAATTTTTCTCTTTAAATGTATATGTAGTAGTTAGTGCTTGAGTCCTCACTATTACTATCTATATATCTATCTATTTATCTATATCTATCTATCATCATCTATCGCTATATTTCTGTATATTAATTTTGCATTTTATTATGTTCTCATATAATGATTTTTTTTCCAACAAAGAGTACAGCTAATTTTTCTTTCTTATCATAATGTAACAGCTTTACGAAAGGAAAGACAAATCCCAGGGTATCTAAAAGAAATAAAATGCGTACAAATGTGGATTATATTAATGATATAAAAGAGAAGGCAAATTTAATTTACATACTATAATTTCATTCTTTGCTCTGTACACTTGCTACACTTGCAAATAAAAAAATATAACAATTGTGAATTTTAAACACAAAGACTGAGTAAACAGGATTACTGTCTGCACATAAGGAATAATTAATTCTTTCAAGCAAATATCAAAGGAAAATGCAAAGTAAATGTGCTTTCTTTCTTATTTTTTTTAAGTGCCTTAGCTCACTGTACAAATACTAAGAAATTGGATTCATTTTGGTTACTATATTTTTCTTACTAGTAATAACTCAGTGTTGTTATGATAATTGTTCCCTAAAGTAAGAAATGGTGCCTTTAGAAAATTATAACACATTTACAGTAAGGTAGTAATCTCTTTTTCAATTTTCCTGAGTTTTGTCTAGCGTACAATTGTATTGAAAGTAATATAGACTAAACAGTAATTACCTACAACCTCATCAATATAAATATTAGTAAACATGGCATTCAAGTCCCAATGGTTAAAAAATAAAAAAGGATGTAAATAAGAACCAAAAAGGCCCATCAAGTCTACCAATATTGCATGTTACTTATTGCTTAGTATAGCCTTATACATGTCCCAGACATTTTTAAAAACATTTACGGTACTCGTGTTTGCCACCTCTATTGGATGTTTATTCCATGAATCCACCACCCTTTCTAGAAATGCTTCCTCACATTTCTCCTGAATCTGCTACCCTTTAATTTAAGATTGTGACTCCTTGTTTAGGTATTTTTGTTGTTGTTGTTTGTTTTTTGTTGAAAATTCTTTCAGCTTCCACTTTACTAAGTCCCTTCATGTATTTTATGGTTTCTATTATGTCACCTTATTCCCTTCTCTCCTCTAAACTATACATGCTTAGATCATAAAGTCTTTCTTTGTATTTGTTATATTCATGTACCATTTTAGTAGCCCTCCTTTGGACAGTTTCTAGTTTATTTATATCCTTCTTTAGGTTATGGGGCCAATTTAAGAAGCAGCATATGCTGCTGTTTCTACAGGAGCCTTCAGGCTCACCGGAAACTTAAGTTCAGAAGCAGCGGTCTTAAGACCGCTGCTCCTTAACTCGTCCTTAACTTGGATATGGTCGGGATGATTGACACCCCTTGCTAGCGGCTGATTGGCCGCAAATGTACAGGGGGCGGCATTGGACAAGCATTTCACACAAAATGCTTGTGCAATGATAAATGCAGACAGCGTATGCTGTCAGCATTTATCGATGTGGGGCGGACATGATACAGCAGATCATGTCTACCCGCATATTAATAAATCGGCCCATAGTCTCAAGAACTGCACAAAGGCCAGTTAAAAGGACTGTAATATTTTTTTCCCTTCTCTTTAATGTCTTACTTTTTTTTTAATGATCTATTTTTCCTGCTAAAGTGTATTCAATTCTTTACAAATAGCGACTTTTCCTTTATTTTGTCATTTTAAAAAGCTGCTTTTGTCTGGTTTATCCCCACTGGTATTGAAAAGTTATATACTTAAGTACTGGCTTAGAAAAGCTATGTAGATAACAATTTTCAAAAGAAACCAGGATTCCAGTGGGTATGAGAGATAAGATCAAATACTCATTTTCCATTGTTCTCTAAAAGTATTTGGCTAATTACAATGGGGCAAAAAAGTATTTAGTCAACCACCAATTGTGCAAGTTCTCCCACTTAAGAAGATGAGAGAGGCCTGTAATTTTCATCATAGGTATACCTCAACTATGAGAGACAAAATGTGGAAACAAATCCAGACAATTACATTGTCTGATTTGGAAATAATTTATTTGCATATTATGGTGGAAAATAAGTATTTGGTCAATATCAAAAGTTAATCTCAATACTTTGATATATATCCTTTGTTGGCAATGACAGAGTTCAAACGTTTTCTGTAAGTCTTCACAAGGTTGTCACACACTGTTGCTGGTATGTTAGCCCATTCCTGCATGCAGATCTCCTCTAGAGCAGTGATGTTTTGGGGCTGTCGCTGGGCAACACGGACTTTCAACTGCCTCCAAAAGTTTTCTATGGGGTTGAGATCTGGAGACTGGCTAGGCCACTCCAGGAACTTGAAATGTTTCTTACGAAGCCACTTCTTTGTTGCCCGGGCGGTATGTTTGGGATCATTGTCATGCTGAAAGACCCAGCCACGTTTCATCTTCAATGCCTTTACTGATGGAAGGTTTGCACTCAAAATCTCACGATACATGGCCCCATTCATTCTTTCATGTACACGGATCAGTCGTCCTGTTCCCTTTGCAGAGAAACAGCCCCAAAGCATGATGTTGCCACCCCCATGCTTCATAGTAGGTATCATGTTCTTTGGTTGCAACTCAGCATTCTCTCTCCTCCAAACACGAGGAGTTGTGTTTCTACCAAACAGTTCTACTTTTGTTTCATCTGACCATATGACATTCTCCCAATCCGCTTCTGGATCATCCAAATGCTCTCTAGCATACTTCAGATGGGCCCGGACATGTACTGACTTAAGCAGGGGGACACGTCTGGCACTGCAGGATCTGAGTTCCTGGCAGCGTAGTGTGTTACTGATGGTAGCCTTTGTTACGTTGGTCCCAGCTCTCTGCGGTCATTCACTAGGTCCCCCCGTGTGATTCTGGGATGTTTGCTCACCATTCTTGTGATCATGTTGACCCCACGGGGTGAGATCTTGCGTGGAGCCCCAGATCAAGGGAGATTATCAGTGGTCTTGTATGCCTTCCATTTTCTAATTATTGCTCCCACAGTTGATTTCTTCACAACAAGCTGCTTGCCTATTGCAGACTCTTCCCAGCCTGGTGCAGGTCTACAATTTTGTTTCTGGTGTCCTTCAACAGCTCTTTGGTCTTCACCATAGTGGAGTTTGGAGTGTGACTGTTTAAGGTTGTGGACAGATGTCTTTTATACTGATAAAAAGTTCAAACAGGTGCCATTAATACAGGTAATGAGTGGAGGACAGAGGAGCCTCTTAAAGAAGAAGATACAGGTCTGTGAGAGCCAGAAATCTTGCTTGTTTGTAGGTGACCAAATACTTATTTTCCACCATAATATGCAAATAAATTCTTTCTAAATCAGACAACGTGATTGTCTGGATTTGTATCCACATTTTGTCTCTCATAGTTGAGGTATACCTATGATGAAAATTACAGGCCTCTCTCATCTTCCAAAGTGGGAGAACTTGCACAATTGGTGACTGACTAAATACTTTTTTGCCCCACTGTATATATACAGTGAAAATATAAGGATGACTTTTTGTGTAAATATTGAAATAAGCTAATGAAGTCTGCTCTCCCTGCAAGCTCAGTCCATTTGATTGTGGTGTGGTTTCAATTAGCAGATACAGCTATTTTATTTACATAAATATACACAAAGGAGAAATTTTGTATGTATTTTAAACTCTGTAGCTGTTATACCAAGTCATTGTAAACACATTAATTGGACACTAAATTTACAGTACAATGTCACTTTAATATTAATCGTCACAGGCTATCAAGTATCCAAAAATTGTTTTTTTCCCCATGCTAGCTCAAAGCTGATGCAAAACCTCTGACACCAGACACTATAAAAAAATAAAAAACAAAAGCAAACGACTCCCCCAGCAATTTCACTAAAAAAGAAGGGATTTTTTTTTTCTTTCCTGTAGGACACCTATGAGTTAATTACCTTTCCAAAATGGATAGATAAATCAGTCATACTGCGTTGATGGATATCCTGGTGAGACACAAATATATATATACACACCTAAACAATGCATAGCTGATGTTTGTAAAGCAAAGGCCTGTTCTGAAGACACATACACCTAGAAATGAAAGTCAGAGGATCCATTTGAATGCCCCAAATAATAATGAAATTTGGGCCAGAAAGTTTTAAAGGACTTTTGATTTTTGTTATGTGGCACTTGGTTATCCGATTGTGAAGTTCTTTACATTCATATTCCCATGGCTAGCTTGTTATGACTCTGGCTTAATACTTGGACTTTGCCCGTTCTTTAACTTGTATTATTGGGATTGTCTACCCCATTGCTGGCTTGTGGAATTGTTTCCTAGACTTCTCTTCTGCTTGCACCTGTTATGATTCAGTTTGGTGTCCACTGACTTTACCATTTCCTGACCATTGCTAGATTTCTGACAACCCTCCTCCCTGTTTTGCTGAACTACCCTGACTACAGATTACAGTCATCCAACACAGTTAAAGACTTCCAGCTTCTGGCCTGGAGTGCATCTCCTTCACAAGTGGCTAGAAAACAATATCATTTCTAAAATATCCTTATAACAAGCCAGCCGCAGCATAAAAAAAATACAGTTTTATTTATGTATTTGTAATGGGTCGCGATTGTCAGGGATAATAGTGAAGCATACATACTTATTTGCTGGCAGAAGAATAAATCAGCTGAGGAAGACAATACTGAATCTCTAATGAATAGAATAAAACTGTAAATGTGAAGCCTTTCCCCACCTTCAGAGTAAAGGTTTTAACCAAACATATTCTCAAACTTAAAACACTCGGTAAAAAAAAATACCTAATGAAAAGTATGGAACTGATTTTGCAACAACAAATTACTGATGCCTGTTTCCTTCTAAGTGGTGCTGAGGACCACACAATATTTGGCACTAGCGCTGTAGTTTGGGCAGCCATGATCTTGAATTTGCCTTGAGACAAATGAGATTAACTGGTTGCCCTGATCCACCATAAGGTAGAAGAACAGTATAAATGGGTTAAAATAGTGGAATCACCAAGACAGATTACAAGTGGCGCTATTAAGCACTTTTGCTCATACGCAAACACCGCCCTAAGTAAAGTTTTAATGTGTGTTGGTTAGTGCGCACATTTTTTCTCATCTCGACTTGCAAATAAAAAAAATAAACTAACACCTATTGCTTACCCAACAGGAGTTCAACCTAACAGCGCTAACCAGAAGGTAGTTATAAATATTTTATATTCCAATGTTCTTCCCATAGAATAAAATGTTCTATTTATTTTTAAATGTATATCTGTATATATATCTAATGTATTTTTTGTAAAATATATATCTATACTTAGAGTGATAGATAGATAGATATATATATATATATATATATATATATATTGATATAGATATAGATATAGGTATATATAAATTCTGTAAGATATAAGTTTAAACTTAGTTTTTTTTAATTTCACAGGTACGTTTTTATTTATTTATTTAAAGATAGTTATATTGTAAGTTTAATTTAAAATTAGGTGGTGTTAGGTTTAGGGGTTAATAGTTTAATTTAGTGTGTTGCGATGTGGGGGCCAGGTGGTTTAGGGGTTAATAGGTTTAGTTTATTAGTACCGATGTGTGGGGCGGGCAGTTTAGGGGTTAATAGGTTTAGTTTATTAGTTCCGATGTGGGGGGCCGGTGGTAGGGGTTAATAGGTTTTGTTTCTTAGTACCGATGTGGGGGGTGGCAGTTTAGGGGTTAATAATTTTATTTAGTGTCTGCGATGTTGGGGGTGGTGGTTTAGGGGTTAATAAATTTGTTTAGTGTTTGCAATGTCAGGAGCCGTGGATTAAGGATGTTTTTCTAACACTCTCTCTCCATTGATGTTTATGGGGGAAAGTGTGCACAAGCACGTAAACTCAGCCCTTGTAACTTGTAATGGCAGCGCTATGGAAAGTGCAATAAGGCTAATTGTTTTGCATTCTTTACGCACCTGGTAAAGCTCAAAACTTGTAATCTTGCTGATAGTTTGTTAGTTCACAATAAACAAATTATAGCAAACAATTTTAAAAAGAACAAGTAAGATAACATAAGTTATACTTACCTGATAAATTATTTTCTTTTCTGGCATGGAGAGGTAACAAATCCATTCAATTACTAGTGGGAATTCAACCAGGTGGAGGCAAAGAACACCCCAGCAAAGCTTCAAGTATCCTCCCATTACCCACAATCCCCAGTCATTCAGCCGAGGAATTATGGAAAAAAATGACAAAAAGCTGTCTTAATAAAAGGACGGGTCGTGGACTCTCCATGCTAGGAAAAAAAAAAAATGTATCAGGTAAGTATAAATTATGTTTTCTTTCTAATAGCATGGAGAGTTCACAAATCCATTAAATTACTAGAGGGAACCAATACCAAAGCTAGAGTCCACAGAATAGAAGGGAAGGATACACAAGACAGGAGATCCTAAACAGAAGGCACCACCGCTTGAAGAACTTTCCTCCCAAAAGAAGCCTCAGCTGAGGCAAAAACATAACATTTGGAAAATTTGGAAAAAGTATGCAATGATAACCAAGTGGCCGCCTTGCAAATCTGTTCCATAAAAGCATAATTTTTAAAGGCCCAAAAGGAAGCGACAGCCCTAGTGAAATGAACCGTAATTATCTCTCGAGGCTGCTGTCCAGCTGTCTCATAAGCCAATCAAATGACACGTTTTAATCAGAAGGGGAGAGTAGAAAAAGTGGCCTCCATTTACCAGAAAAGACAATAAAAAGAGCAGAAGATTGACGAAAATCTTTTGTGCCCTGTAAATAGAACCTTAAAGCACACACAACATCCAGATTGTGCAATAACCGCTCCTTTTTAGAGGAAGGATTAGGACTAAATGAAGGAACAACCATTTCTTGGTTAATATAGGGTTCAAAGACCAGATTAGTTACAAATCCTAATTTAGTATGGAGAAGCGCCTTATCCACATGAAGAATATTATAAGGAAAATCATACTGTAGAGCCGAACGCTCCGAAACTCTATGGGCAGAGGAAATTGCCAGCAGAAGCAAAACCTTCCAGAACCATGACTGGATATCAACAGAATGCATATGCTCAAATAGAGCCTGCTACTGAACATTAAGAACCAGATTAAGACTCCAAGGAGGAGCTATTGAACTAAACACCGGCCTGATTCTAACCAATGCCTGGATAAAAGATTGAACTTCTGGCAAAATTGCCAGATGCTTCTGCAGAAGAATTGACAGAGCCGAAACCTAACCCTTTAGGGTACTGACTGATAACCCCTTATCCAGGCCCTCCTGAAGAAAGGACAGAATACTGAGAATTTTCACATGACTCCAAGAAAAAAAACTAGATCCGCACCAATGAAGGTATTGACGCCGTAATAAATCTTGCGAGTAACAAACTTACGAGCCTGAATCCTAGTCTCAATAACTTTCACAGAAAAACTTCATCTGGACAAGACTAAGCATTCAATTTCAAAGCAGTCAGCTTCAGAGACACTAAGTTCAGATGAAGGAAGGGACCCTGAAGAAGATCCTTCCTCAGAGGAAATTTGAACCAAGTTCTGCGAGGCCACGCTGGAGCTTTTAGAATCACTGAAGCCTGCTCCTGTTTGATACAAGCTATCACCTGAGGAAGGAGGGCAACCAGAGGAAACAGATAAACTAGACCGAAATCCCATGGCACTACCAGGGTGTCTACCAGAGCTGCTTGAGGATCTCTTGATCTTGCTCCTTATCTTGGAAGCTTGGCGTTTAGACGAGATGCCATCAGATCCAGCTTCGGAACTCCTTACTTGAGGGTTAACATCGAGAAAACTTCCAGATGGAGAGCCCATTCCCCTGGATAAAACGTCTGTCTGCTCAGATAATCCGCTTCCACAATTGTCCACCCCTGGGATATGAATGGCAGAGAGATGACAATTGTTAGACTCTGCCCACTGAAGAATGCGAGTCACCTCCTTCATATCTAACAAGCTCTGAGTTCCTCCTTGGTGGTTGATATATGCCACTGAAGTGGTCTTGTCCGATTGAAATCTGATAAATCGGACTAAATTCAGTTAGGGCCAAGCTGATAGAGCATTGAGAATTGCTCTCAATTCTAGGATATTTATAGGGAGGGCAGACTCCTACTGAGTCCAAAGTCCCTGAGCTCTTATGGTCCCCCAAACTGCTCCCCAGCCTAACAAGCTGGCATCTGTGATCATAATCTCCCAATAAGGTCTCAGGAAACAAGTGCCTTGAGACAAATGGTCCTGGGAGATCCACCAAGACAGAGACATCCTTGTCTGAGAGTCTAAAACTATCCACTGAGAGAGAACCCGACTGGTCTCCTTTCCATTGATTGATCATACATAACTGTAGAGGTCTCAGATGAAAGCGAGCAAATGGAATAATGTCCATGGATGCCACCATGAGACCAATTACTTCCATGCATACAGTCACAGATGGACGAACAGAGTACTGAAGAGAATGAGAGGCCTTCAGAAGCTAGAGTTTTCTGATCTCCATTAAAAAAATCTTCATAGATACTGAGTCTATGATTATCACTTGAAAACATACTCTGGTACTTGGCACCAAGAAACCTGCCCCCTACCTGATCCAGAACTGGATTGGGGACAGCCCCTTCATGCTGACTTAGCCTCTGCGGAAGGTTTTCTGGATTGCTTACCTTTATTCCAGGGCTGGCTAGCTCTCCAAGAAGTCTTGTCTTACTCAGATTTAGAAGACAAGGAAGATCTCTGTCCCTTGAAGATACGAAAGTCTACGAAGTTACGAAGTCTGATGACTCTTGGGTCTATTCTTCTTATCCTGTGGTAAAAACAAACAAACTCCCTTTCCACCAGTAACTGTGGAAATGATCTCTGCTAGACCAGGACCAAATAAAGTCTTACCCTTAAAATGTAGAGACAGAAGCTTGGATTTAGAAGTCACATCCGCAGACCAAGACTTTAACCAAATGGCTCTGCGGGCTAGTATCGTAAAACTAGAAATTGTGGCTCTCAGCCTAACAACTTGCATACTGGCATCACAGATAAAAGTATTAGCCAGCTTTAGAGCCTTGATCCTATCCTGGATCTCCTCTATAGTAGTCTCCTCTGAAATTAGATCAGACAAAGAGTCATACCAATAAGAGGCTGCACCAGAAACTGTCGCAATACTAACAACTGGTTGCCACTCCAAACCCTGATGAAGAAATATCTTTCTTAAATAACCCTCCAGTTTCTTTTCCATAGGGTCTCTAATAGAAACTATCCTCAAGTGGTTCTCTTGGCTATGGTAGATATAGCGCCCTCTACTCTAGGAACAGTGCGCCACAGATCTCGCACTGAATCAGCCACAGGAAACATCTTTTTAAACAAAGTAGATGGGTTAAAAGGAACACCTGGGTTCTCCCATTCCTGATATATAATGTCAAGACATGTGATCTAGAACAGGAAAAACCTCCACAGATTTAGGTTTGACATCAAAAACTCTATTCAGTTTATTAGCCTTTTAGGACCTCTGCAACAGATTCAGAGAAGCTAAAACCTCCTTCAAAAGTAAAACAGAGAAGCTCCAGTTTAAATCTAAAATTAACCTCCTCAGAAACTATTGTACTAGGAACTGCAGATTCTGAATCAGAGATCTCACCCTCAGAAGCTGCAGATTAATGATCCTTGCTAGATAACTGAGAAACACTAACCCAATCAGTCTTGGCGGAATCAGAACCCATAGATATGTTCTTAGATTTCCTCTTCCTTTTAACAGAACTAGGTAAAGCACTTAAAGCAAGTCAACTGTGTAGCAAAATCTTTAGGCAAACAAACACTCCCAGAGACTGACTGAGAGAAACTGCAGGACATTGCATGTGAATCTGTCAAAGACTGGGACATGTTAACAGAAGGCTGAGACAACCCATGAAGAGAATTATTCTGAGAAAAAGAAGGCTCAGATAAGGAATACTTATCCTTAGATAATAAGACCTTATAAAGGCAAGGGGAACAAAATTGCATAGGAGGTATAACCTGGGCATCTGCACAATAAAGACATTTGTCAAAGGACAGAGAAAGCTTGGGATCGGCTTCCATAGTAAATAAAATAAATAGCCCTTTATTTCCCTTATACTATAATTTCTATACAAGAAAATAGAATACATTTCTAAGCATAGATAAATAATTATTAAAACCGGCACCTCTACACCCCAGCCATGCTGGAGAGACTCACCCAACCTGTAACCAGGAATACAATCCACACCAGCAGATAAATCTTGTTCAAACTGCAGATCCTAGAAAGCTGTGAACATCAGAGAAAAGCGACATGCAGGAAAAATGATCTAATGCTAGAAAATCCGATCTGTCTCTTTGAAAATCCAGCTTCCAAACAGTCGGCTGGAAACAAACCATTCAGCACTCAGGAAGTAACAGACCGGTCACATAATCGCAAATTTAAAAGTAAGGTGCGGTTCAGCAACTTTCTTAAAGAGATATTACCCAAACTAAATAAAAGATAAACCTGTGCAAACAAATACCCATAGCCAAAATAAAAAAAAGCCTTCACATGACAGAACAGTGCCCTGAACTGCTGCCCTATAAATCCCCAACCTTTAAAAGGGATATTCAGTAACATAAGGATCCACCTTGTTCTTTAAGTATCCTTTTTTTTAATAAACAAGGAACTCCTAAGTGCTGCATCCTTCTCACCTAGAAGGTAAATGCACTTACTTGCTGATCCACTGTAGGGCAGGTACAGCAAACAGGTGTGACAGAATCCTCACTGACATAAACCTGTAGATAAAGAAAAAACAGAGTAACCAACCCTGGTTTTCTATATTGGAGTAGCAAAAATGTTGGAAGGTAAGCAAAGACCACCTCGCCGTCTTCCAACTGCTAAAAGCCACCATTACTCTTACTAAAGAGAATAACATGGACACAGCATAACCCCAATCATTTACTTGCAGGGAAAAGTACCCATTAAAGGATTAACAACTTGATTTCTTCAGACACCTTCTACGCACATCACCTACAATGTTACACAGGCAAAGAATGACTGGGGATTGTGGGTAAGGGGAGGATACTTGAAGCTTTGCTGGGGTGTTCTTTGCCTCCACCTGGTGGCTAGGAGTTGAATTCCCACTAGTAATCAAATGGATTTGTGGAGTCTCCATGACATTGGAAAGAATTTTTGTTATTATTATTTATTTTACATTAACAACATTGAGTATGGAGTTCAGACAAAGGTGACAGAAGAAAGTTTGTTAAAATACTGAAGAGGAGGAGTGGAGTCTCCATTCAAGATCATATATGGCACTCCTTGAGGAGGACAATTCCTTAGAAACATAATATCTGTGATCAGCAAGATGTTTTAACAACCAGAGGGATCTAAATTTATGTTAAGTGAAGTTTAAAAAACAGGAGAGGAAAACCTGTTTTGTTTTACTTTCTGATGGCATGGCAACACATAGCTTTGATATACCAAACACATCAAGGCAAGTTTAGGGATGAAAAATATGTTTAATTTACTCTTTTTTAATATAAAAATCAACACTGTTGGTTCTAAAGAGCATTTTTTTTTATTCATGGCCATTCAAATCTATAAGAAAACACAGTTTTCATATTTTAGTAATGGCTATTTTGACCTTTGCATTGAAAATATTTCCAAATGGTATTCAAATTCTTCATAAAATTGTTATTCAGATAAAAATTGTTATTCGGAAGAAAATTTATATTCTTATTTAGATTATTTGAAATTATTAAAAAAAAATTCCCCTTGATTTCTCATGAATTTATGTTATTTAGTGACTGTGGTCACTTGAAAATTCATTTTAGCATTTTTTCCATTTATAATAGTGGGCTTTTAAATATTCCTCCCACTGCAAAACATGTTTTGTAAAAATGCACAATTTCTACTATTGAAACTAATGATCTGCTTCATTCTTGCATAACTAATATTCCACTGCTTAGAAACCTGCAATCCTTATCTGTACAGTAACAAATGTAAGTTTTGTGACTAAGTTTCTCATAGATCCTCACGTTATGAACTTCACTTGAGCACAATTTAAAGGGACACTGAACCCAATTTTTTTCTTTCATGATTCAGATAGAGCATGCAAATTTGAGCAATTTCTAATTTATTCCTATTATCAATTTTTCGTCGTTCTCTTGCTTTCTTTATTTGAAAAAGAAGGCATCTAAGCTATTTTTTGGTTCAGGACCATGGAAAGCACTTGTTTATTGGTGGGTGAAGTTATCCATCAATCAGCAAGAACAACACAGTGTGTTCACCAAAAATGGGCCGTCATCTAAACTTACATTCTTGCATTTCAAATAAAGTTACCAAGAGAATGAAGAAAATTTGATAATAGGAGTAAATTAGAAAGTTGGTTAAAATTGCATGCTCTATCTGAATCACAAAAGAAAAAAATTTGGGTTCAGTGTCCCTTTAAATAGGAATTTCTGCAAAACAACCCTTCAATTTAGACCTTTGGGTTTAACCCCTACAAAAGTGTTAAACATAAAGTTAAAATGACAGTCAGGAGCTGCAGAGAACTGCTGATCCTGAGCAGAATCTGATACTGGCCCAATCAACAGCTTCAGACATACTTGTGCAACTACTGC
The DNA here is from genome assembly GCF_027579735.1 of Bombina bombina. NCBI lineage: Eukaryota > Metazoa > Chordata > Amphibia > Anura > Bombinatoridae > Bombina > Bombina bombina. Next base: position 416,479,601 of record NC_069504.1, read on the forward strand.
AGCTGATTAGTTCTCTGTGGTCCATTTATTATAAGTTTAATACCTTTTCAAGAAGCTAGTGATAAAATTACATGTGCAAACGAATGAGAGCATGTGCTGTTTTTCAATGTAATGGATCTTCAATGTTTTTTGTTTTTTTTTTACTAAACTGCAGCTTGTGACATTAATCTTTGGGTATTGTTGACACAGGACATGAATGTTTGAGACTTTGTTGAACACTTCTTCACACCCCTAATTTTTCAGAATCACCAATAATCCATCTACATGTCCAGTACATTCCTAAACTAAGTATTTCTACTTCCCCTTTTTCTTATTCCAATTATTTTCGTAACCTTTATTTTTAGTACACTTTATGCAACAAGTCAGATTCGAAGGCTGTCCTTGTTTAAAATACAATCTTTGCAAGTGTTTAGGACCTTACGCACATCCAAATTCATCATTTAAAGGACAATGTACAAATATTGACCTGAGTTTTCAGTGGGTTTTAAAATTCATTCCTTTCCAAAAACTGATTATCACATGTTTTATAAGTGGTTTCACTCTACATAAACTACATTATAACTTAGGATTTAGACACTCCCACAACAGTATTCTGACTTCTCAACTTTAACCTCTTAAAAACCATTTTTTTTAATTTTTTTGTGTAGCAAGTCTTGGCTCTTTGTACAGCTTTTTCTCAGTGATAAAGTATAAATCCCTTTTAAACTATGAAATGTCTACACAACATAAAACTGATCATCAAGATACTTATTCATTAACTAAAAATTTGTATAAAATTACATAAAGTAATGTGAAATTTATTGTACACGAGTCCATGAATTTGTATTATACATTAAATAGAGAAGATAATAATTCAAATAATGTAGGTATTCATCATCAAATATGGTATTTTGTGTCTTATTTAGTGTCATATGCCACTTCTTTATATATACTGTATGTATATATATATATATATATATATATATATATATATATATATATATAAATAAAAAAGCGACAACCATACCTACTTGAGAACTTTGTCTGGACTTCTTCATTAAGGATTTCTTCTGTTGTGGGAATAAACACTTTGGGGATAATCACAGCCAGTAGATTGACAAAGACAGATGCACCTACAAAGGGATGCCATACCATTGCAATTGGTCAGTCATTATTACCTGAGCTCTCATTCTTTACTTTACATGATTGAGAACTAGTAAACCAAGTGCTTCTTTCATTTGTTAACATTTGTAAAAGGACACTCTCTTATTTTAAGTTATTGTTTTCTTTTAAATTTATTATTATAATGATATCACAGACAACATTTTATGCTACTAGTGAAAAATGTTTTTATTTAAAGTTTCCCTTTCCATAAGGAGAAGTTTTAACTTTGTGAACCATTCTTTCACACCAGAAGGGCACTATATATGTCATTAGTGAAGGGACGGTATATAAATATGTTGTATTGGACCAATAGTACCTCAGCTCATTTTGCATTTTTATTTGCTCTTGAGAAAGGTGGTATGCTGCTGAAACGTGTTGTGCAATTTTCTTTATAAGGTGTATTTTAAACTTGTATCAAACAGAGTTTTTTAATGTACTCATCTGTCGAGTGGATACTATTTTTCTGAATGAGGATGTAATTTACTAACTTTGCTAACATTGCACCTGTGCCTGCTTTCCATTTAGTACTTCCTTTGGTGTTGACATTACTTCACTATTGTGGCTTTGATCTTTTGAGATCTACACAGAATCCTGGTATAACAAGTAGTGAGATAGAAGATCTGACCATTTAATGAACACATCAATACTTGGATTGGCCTGGAGAGAGACTTCGGCAGCCTGCACCTTCCTAGCGGAAAGTGTTATCCATATTGTATCTAAAATTGTATTTGCATCCCTTAACCATTTAAATAACATGTTTTACTTTTGCAATGGTTATAAATATTTTGGCTTTTGTGACAAAAGTTCCCTTTCCAAAAAGCCTAAAATAACTCTTTTTATGTTTTTTTGAGTTTATCAAATGCAATGTTTTATTATTTTATATGTTTATTTCAGGCAGTTTGAAATAAAGGTATTTTATGGGTTAAATGACAGAAATGTTGCCAACATGTAAACTGTAATGGTTTTACACATATTAACACATAAATATATATGTATATAAGCATATACATATATATCATATATATTTACTGGGAACACACGGTTCCCATAGACCACAATATAAAGACACTTTTCAGAGCCGTTTTATTTCTTGCACCCCACTACCGCAAAATTAAACTCTAAAATACTGCCTCGTGCAGTTATTTTATTAAAAAAAAAAGATGCTGCTATTCTTATTTTTTTTATAAAATACACGACTGTATTTTGGGGGCATTTGGTGCATATTTATAAAATTAACCAGAGATCTGATCTCTGGTTAATTTTATAAGTGGTAATTACTAACACAAACTCGCAGTAACAATAACCATCCACTGTTCACAGCTGATTAATTATCTCAAGCCCGCAAACGGGCAAATTTGTGGATGTACGGTTATTTAGCGCTCCACTTGTAATCTAGCCCTTAGTGTTTTATTTGGATATAGTTTCCATAGTCAAAGAAGTGAGCATAGAAGGTCTGAAAATTCACTTAGGGGTTCTCTAGAGGAAGTGTAATGAAAGTACCTCCATACCAGTTTAAATAGCTATGCTATCCCCCAAAAATATCCACAAATTGTGCTGTTTGCATCTTTAAAAAAATCTGTATAGTTTTAAATGTAAAAGACATATTCGCATAAATTTGGTACCTGCACATGTGTCTGCTTCTGGGAACCTAATTTGCTAAGTCTAAAATTCTTAAAACGGAAAAACAATATTAAACCAGGGCAGCATATATGCTTTTAACTTTTTTTTTTTTCTTTTTTTTTTTTACAGAATTTGAAAAGATAATACTTTAAAAGCAAAATTCCATTATTTGTATCTAGGCTCATTATTTCAGCATGAGGCACAATTATTTCCCTTAATACAGGAAGAATATATTATGTGTTTATCTGTACATCACTAAGGAAGGATGGACATTTATTTTCCAAATTACACTTCACCAAAGCTAAACTTCAAATGACAATAACAGTGCATTTCTACATTTAGGGGGGAAAATTATCTAAGTACAGTACATTAGTTTCTGCTTATTACTACAATGTTTAAGTAATTATGCTTAAGGTCAATGTTTGTTTCAGTGATGTTAAGGTACAAAAAAAAAAAAAAATGAAAATGGCTGTCTTTTGTGACCTCATGTTAATATCATGAGTGAAAAGAAATGTGTTTCTTTATCATGTCTACATATTTGTTTATTACTGGGGGAGTCAATATTAAGGTTACTAAGAGACTTCAAGGTACTTTATTATTGTCTGACTACTAATGCTAAAGTGTTGATTGCAGCAACTTCTTTCCCTTTTAATTGATATAATTCATATATTATTCAGAGGCTTTGTACTTTTACATGTCAAAAGACCAAAAAGAACATATGCTAACATTTTTGGCAACCACATATTGCTGTAATGCATTTCAACAAGGAATTTATGCAAATCTGCATTGTTATGATTTCAGACGGCATTTAATGGTTTTCTTAGACTCTTTTCATAATTTGTAGAAATTGTAACTCAGTCACAAATGTAGCCCAAAATATATTTACCATATATAGCTAATTAAAAATGCTAAACAAGAAAATTAAACACATATATTTTTTTAAAAAATTACAATGTTCAATAATACAGTGTGGTTTAACTGTATTCATAGTAATAGATTATCTGCAATTCACTAAATTGAACCACTAAGAAAATAACTAGTGGTATCATATTTTCCTTAACAGATCAATTTTTAATGACTGGGGCATACTGATGCTTATATTGTTTAGATGGAGAGCATCATATGTGGATGACAAAGTAATAGAAGTACTTGATGACTACTCACCATGACCAGCCACCAGAGAGATTTCGACCCTAGCTGCTATAACATTAGTACCTATATTACACATAGAGTAGATCAGAGTAATAGGCATCTATTTATCAAGCCGTAAACCGCAAATACGCTGGAATTCCGCAGGGTATTTGTGGCGAGCCTGATTCCCCTTAGTTATCAAACCCTACAGACCAACAAAAGTAGAATTTAGTGACGTAACATACGATCCGCCGGACTCAGTCCAACACAGATCGATGCTTACGTCATTACAGATGTACCAAATGCAAATTCGGCACAATCTGACTACTTTTGCTAGTTAACAAACTACTACCAGATACGCTCGGCACTATTCCGGCCCAGCGTACCTGGTTTTCAATCCGCCGCCCTGAAGGCCGCGGATGCCATAGGAATCAATGGGAGTCTGAAAGCAGCAAAAGCTTAAGTTCGCTGCTGCCCGATATCCCATTTATTCCTATGGGAACGTTTCACCTAACACCCTAACATGTACCCCAAGTCTAAACACCCCTAATCTGCCCCCCCTACACCTCCGCCACCTAAATAAAAGTTTTTAACCCCTATCCCGCCACTCCCGAACCCTGCCACAACTAAATAAACTTATTAACCCCTAAACCACCGCTCCCGGAGCCCACCACCACCTACATTATACTTATTAACCCCTAATATGCCGCCCCCTAAACCGCCGCCACTATATTAAATTTATTAACCCCTAAACCTAAGTCTAACCCTAACCCTAACTCCCCCTAACTTAAATATAATTTAAATAAATAAATATAAATAAATTTTCCTATCATTAAATAAATTATTCCTATTTAAAATTAAATACTTACCTATAAAATAAACCCTAAACTAGCTACAATATAACTAATAGTTACATTGTAGCTATCTTAGGATTTATTTTGTATTTTACAGGCAACTTTGTATTTATTTTAACTAGGTACAATAGTTATTAAATAGTTATTAACTATTTAATAACTTCCTAGTTAAAATAAATACAAATTTACCTGTAAAATAAAACCTAACCTAAGTTACAATTACACCTAACACTACACTATAATGAAATAAATTCCCTAAACTAAATACAATTAAATAAAATTACATAAAATTATCTAAAGTACAAAAAAGACAAACACTTAATTACAGAAAATAAAAAACAAATTACAAGTTTTTTAAACTAATTACACCTAATCTAATCCCCCTAACAAAATAAAAAAGCCCCCCCAAAATAAAAAAAGCCCTACCCTACACTAAATTACAAATAGCCCTTAAAAGGGCCTTTTGCAGGGCATTGCCCCAAAGTAATCAGCTCTTTTACCTGTAAACATTTTTTACAACCCCCCCATCATTAAAACCCACCACCCACACAACCAACCCTACTCTAAAACCCACCCAATCCCCCCTTAAAAAAACCTAACACTAACCCCTTGAAGAGCATGTCTTGAAGATGGATCCGCTTTAGGAAGGTACCAACAGGCAGAACAGACTATGGACAAGATGCTAGTGGTTAATCTATCTAAGGCAAGATTGAGTTTAGCTCATGTCAAGGTCTGACTTTCTGTCCTTTAAGTGGTCCAGACAAATTTGAATTCCTTAAAGACCTAAATTTATATGCAAGGAAATTACTCCTTAAGAAAATGTGGAGTAATAATAAGACAGATACAATGTTGTTAACAGATGAAGCAGATGCCAAGGCACTAGATAATGTTGTCTCTTTGCTGGAAGAACAAGATGAAGAAACAGTGGAAGAGAGTTATCCAACAAGGACTGGCTTTAAGCCACCTTCGAAGTACATGCCACAACTATTACTGTCTTCCAGCATACAGACTTTTGTAAAATGTGTTGAGCAAGATATTAACAACCTTAGTCTAACAGGAATTATTAATGACAACTTATCAAAACATGAGAGAAAAGCCCTTAAAGAATTAATGGGTAGAAAAGACCTGCAGATTAAGCCATCTGATAAGGGTGGGAATATTGTTGTGTTGGATCAGGACAGTTACATGCAAGAGGCACAGAGACAGTTGCAGACCAAAGAACTATATGAAGAGGTTAGTAGATCCACATATGAAAGATCTTGTAATGAACTTCTGTTCCTGCTAAATAATGTGAGAGATAAAGGACTAATTACAAAAAAGAATATGACTTCCTTAATAACCACCAACCGGTGGTACCAACCTTTTATTGCATCCCCGAATTGCATAAATGAATGGAGAGACCTCCAGGAAGTCCCATTGTCTTGGGAATAGGGGGGCCAACAGAGGGGATTAGTAAATACGTGGATTTTTATCTACATCTCTTCCTTACATAATTGTCCTCCTATGTCCAGGATACTGGAGATGTACTCAGGAAGCTTGACAAGGTAACGGTAGAGGAGGACATGCTTCTTCTCACATTAGATGTGGAATCACTATATTTTTCGATTCCACGCAAAGTTTGTTTGGAAGCTTCCAGGCACTTTTTGGAATTGAGAGGACCTAATTATGGTGATAACACATCTTTTGTCTTTTTACTGTTGGAATCTGCCCTTACCAACAATATTTTTACCTTTGATGGCAAGTATTACAAACAGATTAAGAGAATAGCCATGGGTGCCACATGTGCCCCCACCTACGCCTGTTTACATCTGGGGCTCTGGAAAACCAAGGTGGTCTTTTTGAGAAGTGGGAGGAGGCACATGTGGTACTCTGGCTCAGATACGTGGACAGCATAATTATTATATGAAAGAGAGATGTCACATTGGCTGTTAAGTTTGTAAAGGGTCTGAATAAAAATGATAAGAATATATTTCTCACAAATAATATAAGTGATAACATGGCTAAATTTTTATATCTTAAAATAACAAAAATAAACGGTATGTTACATACCAAGATGTATAGAAAAGAGATGGCAACAAACAGCCTATTGCATGCTACAAGCCATCACCCAAAGTCCTTAAAGAATGGGATCCCGGTGAGCCAATTCTTAAGGTTAAAAAATGCTGTTCCACAGTAGAAGCTTTCAAAAAGCAGGCAACAGAAATGGCCCAACGATTTATTCAGAGAGGGTACTCCAAGAATCAAATTAAAAAAGCTTAGAATAGGGCTAGACGCAAACCCAGAAATCAACTGCTATATGCAAAGATGGACTCACAAAAAGACCAGGCTACACAAGACTTATAACTAGTTATAATTCCCATTGGGGTAGGCTACGTGGTATCCTGCAAAACCATTGGCACATACTAACTAATGATAACACCTTGAAAGAACATGTATCTGATTTCCCTCTCCCCACTGCAAGGAGAACCCCCAGCATTAGGGATAAATTAGTCCATAGTGAATTCAGGAAAGAACCTCATACCAATTGGTTAACAAAAACAGAACTACAAAAAGGATGCTATCCATGTGGCGATTGTGTTTACTGTGGCATTGTGGAAAAGTCCACAAGATTTGGAAATAGTACTGAAGGTTTAAAATATTTCATTAATGGAAGGATCACATGTAACACTATGAACGTTATTTATCTTTTACACTGGCCGTGCCCCAGCTTTTATGTTGGGAAAACGACACGTGCATTTAAGAACAGCATCAGGGAACATAGGGATGATATTAAAGAAAACAATCAAAATAGCCCGGTAGCTAGACATTTCCAGAAATATCATAGATCAGACTTCTCTCTTTTAAAAGTTCAAGGTATTGAACATATTAAACCCAAAAGAAGAGGGGGTAATATTGATAAAATATTGCTGCAACATGAATCCACATGAATCCAGGTGGATGCATAGATTAAACACTTCAGCACCAAATGGATTAAATGAAAAAATGAAAAAATATAATACTATTGTTTTTTGTAATTTCTTGTCTATGTCAGAAAAATTGCCTTAACGATGTGTTTAAACAATGAGAGATTCCAACCATTTCATTGAAATCTATTTGGCTGTAAAGATGTAAAAAGGAATAGATTGATGTATTCATGTTTCTTTGGTCAATATGAAACAATTTTGTTGTAGTATCTATTTTGAACACGCCATTGGATACATTGGTATAATAGGTAATTGTCACTCAATATATGTAAATATGTAAATAGAAAATGTATTAGCATGTAATTAACAGACCAACAGCAATAGTATAGCCCTTTCGCAAACAAGGGGCGTATAATAAAACGTCACAGCAACAGGTATTTAAGATGCATTAGTAATAGTAATCACACACATCTGAAGAAGCCTCTATTCCATCCCTAAAGGGGGAGGGGTGAAACGCGTAATAGTGGAAGTTTACTTTCAGTAACAAGTTTGATTGCTGCCTAGCTGTTCTCTGCACGGATTGTGAGCTCCCTACCCACAAATGAGGCAAATGAAGTCCCACACCAGCTACCACGCAAGTTCATGAGTGAAAGGAGGCCCTACAGGGCACCGGAATCAATTATCATGACGAGTGAGTTAGGTGCAATGTGGATACGAAAGTGAAGCACCACAGGAATTATTATACATGAGCCGTGAGTCGGGCACTGGATCAGGAAGGCAAGCAGAGTCTTGCAGTGTGGTTGTTGAAAGCAAAGAGGAAGGAGATTTATTTTTATCCACCAGTAGTGAATATGGATATGTGTTCGAGTACCTGTTACACAGCTGCCCCATTATTTATACAAGCCGCTTGTTGATAGTAAATGGAGTGTGTTCTTACACTTGTGTGCCCAGACTGTGATTCTATTGACTGTTGCTATAGCCGGATTTGGGACATGCTAGCATGTGGGGATAATTGTATATGCATATCCGTGTGTCTAAATTTGTCTGGGAAGGTACTTTGGTACCATGGTCTTTTTGTAAAGAGATTGGTGGATTTTAGGTTGTTTATTCTCATTAAAGCAATAATTTTATATTCAGTGCTGCCGTGTCCTACTTTAGTACGTGTCAATATTAGGATAACATTTATTATTCTTGTTTCATGTGTATATATCTTTCCATTGGGGCTGTAGCACATATATTAATTGCTAATTTCCAAAAATTTTACTGCGTGCACCCTATATATAGAAATTAAATTGGAAAAATGTTGAAAATTGCATGTTGTGTCATATTTATTAAATTTAAATTTTGACTTTATTTACCCTAACCATGCTTTTTATGTTTTTCTCATCTCTCTAATCATAAATACATGACCTAAACACAGTAAATTATTGAAAATCACCTTATTTAACCCTAACTGCCGTAACCCAAGTCACAAGTCATTAGGCCATAAGCAACAAGGTCCACTTTTCGATCTTCCTTTTTCTAATGTTTATTTAGATTTATATACAGGTGGCCCTCGTTTTACAATGCTTCAATTTACACCGTTTCAGAATAACAACCTTTTTTTCCAGTCATGTGACTGCTATTGAGAAGCAGTGCATTTATTAAAATAGCCAGTAGGTGCAGCTGTCCGCTTGTGTTGCAGCAAAGCCAAGCAAGCTGAAATTAATCAGTTTAACCAGACCTGAGCTATCGAGCAGATTTCAAAGGAAGTTTTCTCTGTGAAAAAAATCACAAAAAGACAAAGGCGCCTCCTAGTGTAATACAGTTGGTGAAAGAGATTTGATAGGTAATCAAAAAGGTACTCACAAGTGGAGCAGCACCCAATTGTGCTAAATCAAACAGACTGGGATCTCACAGTGTCCCAGCTCACTGACACTGCAAGGAAACTGGTTTCTCCAATGTCTTGCCGGACTGACAGAGCTCAGACTCTCACAAAGAGGTTTACATAAAACCAAATTTTATTAATAAAATAAAAATCTCAGTGTCTCATGACACTAGATATTAAAAGAACAAGCAACGCGTTTCTCAGACTGCTGTCTGTTTCATCAGGTTTCATTTTTGTTTACATTATTCCGTATAGTATATTTTATTATAGTTATTATATGTAATATCTTGTTCTCTTCTCTCTTAGCCTATTTACATAATAATCATATAAGGTCCTGTGCGCCCCCTAGTAGTAACACACCCTTAGTGTTACTGATTGTTTTTTTTTGTTTGATTTCAAAGGAACAAGATCTTCCTGTCTATAAATCAGTCCAGATTGAAATGCATAGAAAGAACTGTTTGCAGAAAAAATGCAAGTGAAGTCTGTGTTGTGTGATTATTTTATTAGGTTTATAATGCTGTTTAGCAAATGTTTTTGTTCATTTAACTTAGTTAAATTATATATTCTGTGTTGTGTGATTATTTTATTAGGTTTATAATGCTGTTTAGCATTTAAAGTCTTCATTTCAAAGCTTTAAAAATAATGTATTAGGTGTGACTTATGACAATTTTGAGAGGGGCCTGGAACCTATCTCCCTCACTTCCCATTGACTTACATTATAAACTGGGTTTCAATTTACAACGGTTTCGATTTACAACCATTCCTTCTGGAACCTCACCCCGGCGTAAACTGAGGGCTACCTGTATATATATTTAGCAATCCAGATTAGTTAAAGGGACAATGTACACTAGATTTTTCGTTAATCAAATGTTTTGTAGATGATCCATTTATATAGCACATATGGGAGTGATTTTGTAAAAAATGTATAGTTTTGCTATTTTTTTTATATCATTGTGCTGATTTTCAGACTCCTAACCAAGCCCCAAAGTTTCAGATGTAGACTGAAGCCTACAGATTCCTGCTTGCTCCTGTTTGTGTAATGGGTCTTACCTAACCTCATCAACAGTGCTAAACAGGGAGCTTATAAGTATGTTTTTTTAAAGGTTTCATATTGGATATTTAGATCAGTATCTGTGTATATTCTTCTTTATAGTATTGTCTATTACATGCAGTTATATGTATACTGCCCCTTTAAGTAACCCCATATAGATTGTGAACAGATATGGTAACTTTCAAATTCCAAGTTACCTGCTTTTTTGATTGGTTAATGACATTATAGATTAGCCAGGCATTACGGTTAATAGTTAAGGGAAGTTAGTTTGAGTTAATTTTGGGTGGAGTTGGGCAGTGCTAGGGTATTTTTTGTGGTGTAGTGGTGATGTCTAGGACACTACCTTTATGGCTAAAGTACAGGTTGAAAAGGATCTTGCACAAATGACATGTATTGATTTTATAAAAAGTATATAATATGTTTTATTGATGTTATTTATTTATTTATTTTATTCTGTGTTGTATTAGTATTAATGTCTACAAAAAGGCTTTAATTTGACAGTTATGAAGTTTATCTATTTAATGGTAAAATAGAACAATGAGTACAATGACATCAAGTATTATTTCTTGGATTAATAAGACAAAAGTTCCCAGATGTCAAACCTTGTCCATCTGCATGTTCAAAATTTTGACCATGTCTGTGTTTTTTGTGTTCCTTAAATTTTTATGATTTAAAATAATATTTTATAATATTATTATTAAATAATATCAATAATAATGATGAAGATTATGATATTGACAATAGCTATAATACAAATAATCATCATCATCATAACCACCACCATTAGCATCATCGTAATGCATTCCGCAGCCAATTTTGATATTTCATATTATACCACATCCACATTTTTCTATAAAACACAGATCACAGAAGGCCTCAAATGGCATAGATCACCCCAAAAGGAAAAATATAACACAGATAGCTGAAAGATGAAGACCAAGGGGCCCATTTATCAAAGGGCTTGCGGACCTGATCCGACACTGCGGATCAGGTCCGCAAGACCTCGCTAAATGCGGAGAGCAATACGCTCTCCGCATTTAACATTGCACCAGCAGCTCACAAGAGCTGCTGGTGCAACGCCGCCCCCTGCTGACTCGCGGCCAATCGGCCGCCAGCAGGGAGCTGTCAATCAACCCGATCGTATTCGATCGGGTTGATTTCCGGCGATTCCTGTCCGCCTGCTCAGAGCAGGCGGACAGGGTTATGAAGCAGCGGTCTTTAGACCGCTGCTTCATAAGTTGTGTTTCTGGCGAGTCTGAAGACTCGCCAGAAACACGGCCCTTCAAGCTCCGTACGGAGCTTGATAAATGGGCCTGTTTGTACTCTCAGTGGTTCAGCTCAATGAAACCATATCACAGGAACACAGGAATGATCTGCTGTCTCCTGCTTATTAGCAAACCATTAAAAACCATTAAAACATAATGTAAAAAGAAATCATGCAATGCATTTCTTAGCTAACATCACTTTTATCAGGCATAAAACACTTACAATTTATAAGGGTTTATTAGTGCAAGAAATTTGAAATACACTGTTGTGACTTTGTTTGGACTTTGTGTGCATTAAGGTATGCCCCCTATAAAACCTGCTAACGGAGGATTGATCTCATTTAAACGTCTTCTAGGCAGATACAATACTGCAATGGAGAGGGCTAATGCTTTGCAGTTTTAGTACTTTTAAAATCCAGTATATCATGGTACATGACTAAGAGCCTATTGCAGGCTTGAAACATTGTTGTTTGTACCTATGGACCCTGATTAAAAGAATAAAGGTCTTTTAAATAATTGGTGGCTTAATTAGTGAATTTTTATTGTGCAGTTGAGACCTGATTAGTCCCTTTCCGTGCCCCACTCTGGAAAGTGTGCTGCTTTCCCATCTTTGATTATACTGAAGCATAATTCTATAGTCACTTCAGGACCTCAACATCTACAAATGATGTGTTTTAACTTTTTATTTTAATATTTGATTGCAAAAAACACACTGTTGTGATTGTCACTTGGTGGATCAATTTATGTAGCGTATTATGTCCGCCGCCCATCGATAAATGCCTACAGCATACGCTGTCAGCATTTATCATTGCACCAGCAGTTCTTGTGAACTGATGGTGCAATGTTGCCCCCTGCAGATTCGCGGTCAATCGGCCGCTAGCAGGGGGTGTCAATTAACCTGATCGTATTCGATCGGGTTGATTTCTGTCTGCCGCCTCAGAGCAGACGGGCAGGTTATGGAGCAGCGGTCTTTAGACCTCTGCTTCATAACTTCTGTTTTCAGTGAGCCTGAAGACATCCAGCTCCATACGGAGCTTGATAAATTGACCCCCAAGACAACTGGTCGCTTTTAAATTGTGTTTTAAAAGGGGATAGCACAATTGCAACTTCACAGAAACCCACTGTAATCCATTTTCATCTGCACCACTTGTAACTAGTCTGAATGCATCTTTTACATTGTCCGGATGGGCAGACTGTGTAATCTTTTTCTAACGCTATATGATTGCTTTTAAACTTTGACAAGTATTGTTTTGAATGGTATTTAATTCTATGAAAGTCACGATTGTGCGATCCTCTTTTAAAATTTAATTTAAAAAAACATCAGTACTGTTAATTACAATCATGACAGTATGAATGTGACTTAGATTCAGATTTTAAATAAAAACATTACATTTGTAGCTGTTGGGGTCCCTAAGTGACTTTTCCTGCAGTTCCCTTAGATGTACAGGGTATCAATGAATGTCACATACTGAACACATACACATATGCATATGAACCTGTTCATATGTAAATGTACAGTATGTCCTGTCCACTGTATACAGCCTCTCGTATACTGATGAATCGAGGTTTAATGACTCAATACCATGTATATTAAAAGACTTCTACAATGGCCATTTCAGAGTGTATTGCACAAGTGCAAGATAATAGACTTTTTCCAAATAGCCATGAAATAGTTGCAAAAAGAAAGGCATACAGACATAAGATAATTAACATTTCTCAATTATCCATTTAAGAAAATGAATCATATATACAAGGCAGTAATATTCCAAGAAGAGTATGTAACTTGTGCAGTATGAAAAAATGAACCCTTACAGGAACACCCCTCAAGATAAATAGTGGCTCTTGGACCCCTCGCCATAAAGTTGAATACTAGGGGGTTATTAGAGAAAAATAAAAACATAGGGCGTCTCATGGACCCAGCTTATGAGAAAATAATGGAAACATGTAACTTCCCAAGGGCTTACAGAGGCCACTCATGGACCTTACCATATGGATGAAATTATGTCTATGGGAGCATTTGGGTATAAGAAGATTATATAGGATGAATTTGAGCTCACAATTAATTATATTAAATACTAACACTCATGTACCGATGAAACAGTAACCTGCTCTGAAATAGAGCTACCGACCTTGGGCCCAATAGGATTGTGAAACATTATGGGCTAGATTGCAAGTGGAGCACTAAATTATTGCGTGACAATTAATCAGCTATTTCAAGTGGCTGGTTATTGCTACCGTGATCTCCCGGTAGCAATTAATGCTTATAAAATTAAACAGAGATCTCTGGTTAATTTTAAAAATGTGCCCTAAATGCCCCCAAAATACAGTCTAGTGTATTTTATTAAAAAAATATATATATAGCAGCATCTTTATTTTCTAATAAAATTACTGCACTAAGCAGTATTATGGGGCTAAAATTGGTGGGAGTAGGGTGTTAGAAAAAAAAAGCACTGGAAAGTGCCTTTACATTACGGTCTATGGGTACTGTGTGTTCCCTGTAAATATATATGAATAGGCTTATATACATATATATTTCTTTGTTAATATGTGTGTATACATATATACACATAAATATATATGTACAGAATATAATGATATACATATATATTTAAAATTGCTACCATTGCTGCGCTACTTTCCATCTTCGCTGCCCTGAAGTTCTGATGCTCTCTCTGATGGTATAAGAACGAGGCACACAAGCGTGAACTGGTATTACACAGTGGAGTGCAAATATCGCTTTCATGAAAGCAATATTTAGCGCTTCACTTGTAATCTGGTCCTAAACAAACAACAAGGAGTAAATTATACTCAAAAATGTGCCAATGTTGGCTAAGATCGCTTTAATAAATCATAATGAAAAAGTTAAGTTCTTCTAAGCATGTTTCTTTTATTATAATAAAATTCTAATAAAAAGTTTACTAAAGGAATAAAGAAGAATGGCCATCATACAAGCGACAAGGAGTAAAAGATATTTAAAAATATGTCAATACTGGTTATGATCACTTGAATAAATCAAATTGTAAAAGCTTAATTCTTATATATAGTACTCTCTTAATATAATTAAATGCAAGAGAAAAAAAAATCATTTAAAATGTTTTGAGGGTGTGGGGGCGGAGCTTGGCCATGCCGGAACATGGCAGCGTAGATCGTTAGTTCCGGTAAAATTTCTCTTCATCGCCGATCTACAGGGATGTAACAGACACCACATCTAGCTTAAAACCTTTCTTAAACACTTCTGTCACCAACCTGGATTGAAAAACACAACCTCACAGCAAACAACGCCAAAATGAGCGATCTAGAGTCAAAGAGGCCACAGACAGCATACGTGGCAAAACTGATACGCAACTCCTTGCAAACAGCCCACATTGCAAGGAAACTTGTTGGATATCTACCCTAACAAGTAAATAAAAACACACAACTCACTGCCAAATAGGGAACAGGTCCACAACCAGGACTTACGGTAAAAAAAGACCTGACGTAAATAAGTGCGTATCTTATGCGCTGATTGCGGCCTACAACAACACTTACTCCACAGAATAGCTGAACCAGCAGCTCACATGGACACCAGTAAGAGCAGAGCTATTAGAACATAAACAAGCAAGTGAGTAACTTCACAGATTGCCA
The DNA here is from genome assembly GCF_027579735.1 of Bombina bombina. Lineage (NCBI taxonomy): Eukaryota > Metazoa > Chordata > Amphibia > Anura > Bombinatoridae > Bombina > Bombina bombina. The sequence goes on from NC_069504.1 coordinate 416,495,059, forward strand.
TCCAGATAGATATACTAAAACTCACCAGGAACAAATATAACTAAAAGAAATAAAGGACACATATAAAAGTCCACCAGAATTTCCTGAACTACCACATAAAATAGGACATTGGAACACTTTTGAAGATAGCTCATTATAACTAAGTCCTAATTAACCTAAAACCGATAGCTATCTCACAATTAACTCCGGTCTATATTCCCATCACTATCCTTTTAAGATGATGACCAGAAGGCCTAACAAAATGGACAAAAACAGTAAAGCTTCTTCCCAATCTACCAATCTTACTCCCTTTTTTACTATGCAAGACATAAGCGACAATGAAACTGGAAAGTTATCTCTAACGAAAACAGACATGATAACAGAACAAACTCATCTTCTACAACCTGCATCGCTCCCGCAGAAACAACTATCACACATACAAACAGTAGTAGAGAATCTCTCATCAAAATCAGATATAGCTGATCTGAAATCTTTCATTAAAACAGAGCTCTCAGCAGTACAAAAATACATGAATGATCTGGGCTCTAGAATAGACGACCTAGAGGAAGGACAAGACACTCTCAACAACATAGTTTCATTTGCTGAAAGCTGACAAGCACAACATGCTGTGTCTCTACAATCCCTACAAGAGAAAGTAGAGGACATTGAGAACCATGGAAGACGTAACAACTTGAGAATTCAGGTTATACCTGAAGAGGTGGACCCGAACCAACTAATGACCTACCTTATTGAAATGTTTAACGCAATAACACATACTTCTCAAATCTCAGAAATCTCCATAGAAAGAGCGCATAGGGCCTTAAAACCCAAACCTCCATCAACTGCTCCTCCACGAGATGTCATAGTGCATCTCCTCCATTACAGAGCTAAAGAGCTCATCCGGACAGCTGCCAGAACATCCCAATCAATTAAATACCAAGACCAGGATATACAGATTTATCAAGACCTTTGCCCAGCTACAATAGAAAAAAGGAAAGCAGCTCGCTTCATCACTTCCATCCTACAGGAAAACAAAATCAGATATAGATGGGGATTCCCCTTCTGTATTATAATAACACATGCTGGAAAAAAATCATATACAGAGACCTTTCAGACCTGGGGGCCCATTTATCAAGCTCCGTATGGAGCTTGAAGGGCCGCATTTCTGGCGAGCCTTCAGACTCACCAGAAACACCAGTTATGAAGCAGAGGTCTAAAGACTGCTGCTCCATAACCTGTCCGCCTGCTCTGAGGAGGCGGACAGAGATTGCGTGAAATCAACCCGATCTAATATGCCCTGCTAGTGGCTGATTGGCGGCAAATCTGCAGGGGCCGGCATTGCACCAGCAGTTCACAAGAGCTGCTGGTGCAATGCTCAATGTGGAGAGTGTATTGCTCTCCACATTCAGCGATGTCTGTCGGACATGGATTCCTATCCATTAACCATCCATTAGATAAGGAAAGGAAGGGAAAGTTAAAGATACTATATAACATACCCTGATTGACATAATATTATTCATCAGAGAGAGAAATAATTCTTCCCACGTTGATGAACATGCGTGAGTACAAGACTCAGGTCCCCTTCAGGTATTGGCATCAACATTACACTTATTTGTTATTTTTGTTTATTACTGTTATTTTTAATATGTTTAAAGGTTCAAGTTAATTGCTGGAGCTTCTCTATAGATTTCCTGCTCATATGGTATTATACACATGAGAAATCAATATGCCTCTCAGGTATCAGATGTATTATTATTTAAATAGGTTATTGAGATAAAAAATAGATATCTACAAATAAGACCAGAAAGACTTAATGAATGTTATTACTATTAACTCCAAAGGTTTTAACTCCCCTAAAAAACTAAATTTAGGCATCTCCGATTTCAAACGTAAGAAAGGAGACATTATACTTCTGAAGGAGACCCATTTTTTAAAAGGAAACAAACCTAAAACCTTTCATTACAAGTTTGGTACAAGGTACTATGCATCTCACCCTAAACATAACATTCAAGGAGTAGGCATCCTAATTAAAGCAGGAATACCTTTTCATGAACTTAAAGATCTTAGATATGAAGAGGGATGATATATCCTAGTCACAGGTTTATTGTATGGTCTACCTGTTACAATACTGTCCCTATATGCACCGCTTACAAAAGAACATTTATTCCTCAAAAAAAAAAAATTAATCTGATATTTGAACATTTAAAAGGAACTCTCTTGATGGGAGGAGACTTAAACATCGAGCTGCGCCTAGAATTGGATTGTTCCTCTACGCCTATAAACCCAATACATAAAAAACACACTTCTGAAACAGACAACAGCAAAAGACATAAGGAAAACATTACACCCAACAACAAAAGATTACACATTTTATTCACATCCTCATAAGATCTATACACGCATAGATTACATATTCACAGATGTCACTGGAATCTGTATGTTTAGATCGGCATATTTCTTCAGTCACATGGTCAGATCATAATTTAGTACTCTGTGCATTCTCATGGCCCACAAAACCCATAACTGATTATGTATGGAGATTAGACGATTGCTTGATAAAAGACATACAAATCCAAACTAAACTAACAGAAAGTATTACAGAATATTTCCAATTAAATACAGCGTCTGCTACCTCCCCCCAAATTAACTGGGAAGCGCATAAATCGGTCATAAGAGGAGAACTAATTGCTCACAAATCCCATTTAAACAAAATTAAAAGAGAGAAAACAACAACACTTATTAGGGAAATAGAACAATTAGAGGCCCAACATAAAATTAACTCCATTGATTCATATATCCTAGAAATGTTATAAACTAAACGTAAAGACCTAGCTTTAATACTAACTTGCGCCTAGATTTAGATTCTGCGTTAGCCGTCCAAACCAGCAATAAGGGCTCCTAACGCTGGTTTTGGCCGCCCGCTGGTATTTAGAGTCATTCAGGAAAGGGTCTCACTATCCAGCCGCGACTTTTCCATACCGCAGATCCCCTTACGTCAATTGCGTATCCTATCTTTTCAATGGGATCTTTCTAACGCCAGTATTTAGAGTCTTGGCTTAAGTGAGCGTTAGAACTCTAACGACAAGACTCCAGCCGCAGAAAAAAGTCAGGAGTTAAGAGCTTTATGGGCTAACGCCGGTTCATAAAGCTCTTAACTACTGTGCTCTAAAGTACACTAACACCCATAAACTACCTATGTACCCCTAAACCGAGGTCCCCCCACATCGCCGCCACTCTAGTAAAAAAATGTAACCCCTAATCTTCTGACCGCACACCGCCGCAACCTACATTATCCCTATGTACCCCAAATCTGCTGCCCCTAACATCGCCGACACCTATATAATATTTATTAACCCCTAATCTGCCCCCCCAACGTCGCCGCTACCTAACTACACTTATTAACCCCTAATCTGCCGACCGGACCTCGCCGCTACTCTAATAAATGTATTAACCCCTAAAGCTAAGTCTAACCCTAACACTAACACCCCCCTAAATTAAATATAATTTAAATCTAACAAAATAAAATAAATCTTATTAAATAAATTAATCCTATTTATAGCTAAATACTTACCTGTAAAATAAACCCTAATATAGTTACAATATAACAAATAATTATATTGTAGCTATTTTAGGATTTATATTTATTTTACAGGCAACTTGTATTTATTTTAACTCGGTACAATAGCTATTAAATAGTTAATAACTATTTAATAGCTACCTAGTTAAAATAAGTACAAAATTACCTGTAAAATAAATCCTAACCTAAGTTACAATTAAACCTAACACTACACTATCAATAAATTAATTAACTAAACTATCTACAATTATCTACAATTAAATGAACTTAACTAAATTACAAAAAAAACCCCACTAAATTACAAAAAATAAATAAAGATTACAAGAATTTTAAACTAATTACACCTACTCTAGGCTCCCTAAAAAATAACAAAGCCCCCCAAAATAAAAAAATGCCCTACCCTATTCTAAAATAAAAAGTTAACAGCTCTATTACCTTACCAGCCTTTAAAAGGGCCTTTTGCTGGGCATGCCCCAAAGAAAACAGCTCTTTTGCATTTAAAAAAAACATACAATACCCCCCCCAACATTACAACCCACCACCCACATACCCCTAATCTAACCCAAACACCCCTTAAAAAAACTAACAAAGCCCCTGAAGATCTCCCGACCTTATCTTCACCACGCCGGGTATCACCGATCTGTCCAGAAGAGGGTCCGAAGTCTTCATCCTATCCGGCAAGAAGAGGTCCAGAAGAGGGTCTGAAGTCTTCATCCTGTCCGGCAAGAAGAGGACATCCGGACCGGTAGACAAGTTCATCCAGGCGGCGTCTTCTATCTTCATCCATGCGGAGCGGGACCATCTTGAAGCAGCCGACGCGGATCCATCCTCTTCTTCCGGCGACTCCCAACGAATGAAGGTTCCTTTAAGTGACGTCATCCAAGATGGCGTCCCTCGAATTCCGATTGGCTGATAGGATTCTATCAGCCAATTGGAATTAAGGTAGGAAAAATCTGATTGGCTGATTGAATCAGCCAATCAGATTCAAGTTCAATCCGATTGGCTGATCGAATCAGCCAATCAGATTGAGCTCGCATTCTATTGGCTGTTCCGATCAGCCAATAGAATGCAAGCTCAATCTGATTGGCTAGGAAACAATGGGGCTGCGTTAGGTGCTGAATGCTGCTTTTTTGCAGGTGTTAGGTTTTTTTTCAGCTCAAACTGCCCCATTGTTTCCTATGGGGATATCGTGCACAAGCACGTTTTTGAAGCTGGCCGCATCCGTAAGCAACGCTGGTATTTAGAGTTCAAGTGGCGGTAAATTATGCTCTACGCTCCCTTTTTGGAGCCTAACGCAGCCCTTCAGAGAACTCTAAATACCAGTGTTGTTTAAAAGGTGCGGGGGAAAAAAAACATGCGTAGCTAATGCACCCCTTCTAACGCAAAACTCTAAATCTAGGTGTAAGGAAATTAACAGACAACACCTACTCTTAAAGCAACAAACTTATGATACCTAAAATAAACCAGGAAATCCCTGGCCAGACTAATAAAGAAAAAAAAAAAAATCACGATACATCCTTCACATAAGAGGCAAACAGGGACTCCTCCAACAAACCTCACATTCCATAGCTAAAGCCTTCAGGAACTATTATAGAGACCTATACAACCTAACATCTCATGATCCTTCCAAACACATCCCCCTACAACAACGCTTAAACATTATTGATCCCTTTCTTTCAAAACTTAACCTACTTAAACGTACAAAGGACCAGATGGAAGAATTAGAGGAACCAATATCTTTTGAAAAAATAAACAAAACAATTATAGACCTCCCGACAGGAAAATCACCTGGCCGGTATTATTTTACCTATGCTTATTACACTAAATTTTACGAATTACTTCTTCCCCACATACAGAAATACTTTAATTCCATAGATAATTCCCACTCATTCTCTAAAACGGCACTAGAAGCACATATTACTGTAATCTTTAAACCGGGAAAATCTACAGAAAACCCAGCCAATTATCGCCCCATTGCCCTATTAAATTTGGAAACCAAAATTTATGCAAAAATAATAGCTACTAGATTAAACCGTATATTACTGAATATAATATCCCCAGATCAAGTGTGTTCCATCCCCAGGAGAGAGACAAAAGACGGCATGGTCAGGGCCATAAATTTAATCCTTTATGGACAAGAACACAACATTCTGCTGGTCCTTCTGTCCATGGACGTGGAATAGGCCTTTGACCATGTCACATGGGATTATTTACATTGTACTTTAAAACATATGGGTATTGGAAAAATAACGATACACTGAATACAGGTGTTATACTCACAGCCGAGCGTGAAAATCTTCCTCAACGGAATTCTATCTGAACCCTTTAACATAACAAATGGAACCAGGCAAGGGTGTCCTCTATCCCCGTTGCTATTTGCATGCATAATAGAAACATTGGCGACAAGTATTCAACATAATCCAAACATAGAAGGGCTCAAAATAGATAGCAGAAAATAAATACACAATTTCATTTCAAATGGTGCTCCACATTTCTTAAATATTTAGGAATCAACATCACACCTTCTTTGAACGCCATATTCAAAACAATTATATACCTTTAAAAGAAACAATTATAAACGATCTATTGAAATAGAGGAAAAAGAAAATCTCCTGGTTAGGGCAAATTAATTTAATAGAAATTAACATATTTCCCTGCATACTGTACCTGTTACAAACTTTACCGATCTCTCTTCTCAAACCCTATCTTGTAACAATACAAAAAGCCCTCAGTGACTTCACCTCGAACAAAACCACCCCAGAATAAATGTCCATTATGATGACACACAAATCCCAAGGAGGACTTGGCATACCAAACCTACAGGTCTACCGTACTGCCATATTTTTGCAGAGAATATTAGACTGGTACACACAGCTAATTATACACACCAATGTGCAGTTGCACCACAACGGCTAGCTCTCCTAATATTCCAGTAATTTGTGGACTATTCAATCAATTAAAGGAAGGGGAGTGGTGCTGTGCAGCGATCAAACGTAACACTCTGGTGAGGGAAGAACCCTCTGGATAGGCTGCACCGTTAGCATTCTCAGCCTAGACTATTGTGTAGAGAGAAACCAAAACCAAATAAAATATAACTTTTATTAGAATACAATTAAAAATAGGAACCCAGTGTGAAAACACATTAAAAACAGCAAGAGACCGGTTAACTCTATTACTGATATTGGATTAATGTTGCCTTTGAGGAATACTTTATATGAACAGGAATAGCATTGTGCAGTTTGTTATTACTAGTAAAGAGCCACTACGTTCTGAGATTCCATATGATAAATAGGTGATGAATATATTGAGGAGATGTACTCCGTGACTGGTATTAGCTGTGCTCTAGGGTGGGAATATGCAAGAATATTAATAATACAGGTTCTTGTGATATGTTATGCTTAGACACATGATAAGTGTACTGTTCTTATAGGTTGATTGTTGGTGACAATACTCTAATCTTCTATTTATTATAATATATAAGCTAAAGGGAAATTTTTGTAGCAAATACCTTGTTATTCCCCACCATGTGGGTAGTGAGATTAAATACCTGAGACAATAGTTGTAGCTGTCACATATGCTTTGTAAAAAGTTGGCTGTCAAATAGGAATAATGCAGTCTTTATATAATATGAGGCTGACTTAATACTGGTTTTCACAAAGCACACATGGAGTTAAGTACGGAGCTGGCACAAATTTCATATTTTAATATATTGCTAGACAACTACGCTTTAGGTTGTCACAGCGTAATCTCAGGGGGATGTGATACTTATTAGTATAAAATGCACAGAAATAACTATGTGTTGCTGGCACTGTTTTCACAGCAACTTCTTGTACAGCCTTCTAGTAACTACAATCAGTGTTCTTATAATGGTAACTGACTCATTAAATCAGAGTTCACATCGGTATATAAAGAGCCGTGTGGCAGCACTATGCATAGTAGCCTATAAAATGAATCTTGAGATAATCAGGTATCAATCTGTGTCTGATTTTTTTAGAATGCACACAGAGTAAAATACGTTGCTGGCGCAAATTTCACAGCAGCGTTGTAATATATTGCTAGGTAACTAAGCCTTGGCTTGTAACAGTGCAATCTTTATGAGATATAATTCTTGCATTGCCGGTTGAATAAAAAGTAACTATGTATTGCTGGCACTGGTTCCACAGCAACTTATGGTATATATTTCTAGAGGCTATAGTGTATGATCTTGTTATGGTATCCATTTAAGTATTACACAGCAGTGCTGCAATATTGTATGCAATAGCGTATAATGTGAATTCATCTGAATCTCAGCTAGGGGTGATGGTATATTCTTTCCGGGATATACTCTTTATTGCTGCAGAGTACACATAAGTTCATGGGTGTTGCTGGCACAATTTTCACAGCAACTTATATAATATAATTCCATTGTGTACTCTTATTTGTAGTAACTCACGAGTTAAGTCAAACTAAACACAGGTTTTCAGAATGTTGCTACAGTGATTTAAGCAGCAGCGTGTAGTATATCTTTAAAGCTGCCTTACCCACAGCTGAGAACAATATTGTAGTTAGTAAGTTAACAGTTTGTTAATAGTTCTTTTTAAGTGCACTTTAAAATCGTGCCCGGTATTAAAACAAAATACACTGCAACATATGATGAAACAATCTTAGGTAATTGAGTTTTAACTTCATGTTTTGTGATCTCTACAAGATATAACACTTATTAATATAAAGTGCACAGAATACTTATAACTTGCTGGAACAATTTTCAACAGCATGTAATATAATTATCAAGTGGCTACGTGCTTATTATTTCAACCGTTTAGGGCTTTTTCAAAGGCGGTGAGCCGCCAGATGTATGGACTTATATGTACACACTAAGCCCAGTCAGGAATTTCTTAACAAGTAATTGGATAGGCTCCTTGTCAATCATTTTTGGATGCTCCAATGATGGGAGCGGAATGGACCGTATGTTATAAGAATAATGCTAGACAATAACAGACAAGAGGGAGAATAAGGTATTTGCTACAAATATTTACCTTGAGCTTATATATAATAATAAATAGAAGATCAGAGTATTGTCACCAAACAATCAACCTATAAGAACGAATCGACAGTACACTTATCATGTGTCTAAGCATAACATATCACATGAACCTGTATTATTAATACTCTTGCATATTCCTACCCTAGAGCACAGCTAAAGTTATTGTTAATACCAGTCACGGAGTACATCTCCTCAATATATCTGTCACTTATTTATCATATGGAATCTCAGAACGTACTGGCTCTTTACTAGTAATAACTGCACAATGCTATTCCTGTTCATATGAAATATACCTTAAAGGCAACATTAATCCAATATCAGGAATAGAGTCAACCGGTCTCTTGTTGTTTTTAAAGTGTTTTCACACTGGGTCCCTATTTTCAATTGTATTCTAATAATAGTTATATTTTATTTGGTCTTGTTTTCTCCCTACACAATAGTCCAGGCTGAGAGTGCTAACGGTGCAGCCTATCCAGAGGGTTCTTCCCTCACCAGAGTGTTATGGTACACACAACTACTATATAAATGTTGGGTTGCAATAGAACATAACTTTCTTTCTACAACTTGCATTGGGGCAATATGCTGGGCATTAAATAAATACCATGTAAATAATATTACCACAAATAATCACAGAGACCATCAATATCTGGGACAACTCCCTCATACAATTTCCCTTTATCTCCTCTAACCGTCACCTCTTACATCATTAGTCAAAAATGGAGAATTAGAACTAGACCACCACATACTAGAAACCTTCTCTCCTTCCATAATTACTGATTTACCTATTTACTTGCTTATAGATTATGAACAACTTAAAAACAGAATATCCTCATTGATGAAGGACATCATTGTTTTAAACAATGGATGACCTACCATAAAGTCCATCATCTGCTTATTACACATCCCAAAGCTAACAACATGACGAGACCCCTTACCAATTTTGAACGATTATTTATACAAGAGCCTCCTCCAAGACACACAGTTTCTAAAATATATAAATTATTGACTGTGACACAACCAGGTCAAATACATTCTTATATGGAAAGTTGGGAAAGAGACCTAGGCACTATCATATTGCCAAAAACATGCTCACAGATCTTACAATACACACTAAAATTATCGATATCTTCAAGTATGGTAGAAATCAATCTTAAAATACTTCATAGATGGTATTTTACCCCCCCCCCGTAGGCTTTACCAATTGTTTTATAAATCTATCAATAAATGTCAGCGATGTGGCCATGTAGGAAGTGACATGGCCCATATCTGGTGGTGGACCTCCTCTGTCCGCAATATCTGGAGACAAGTTTTTATGGAGATAGAGCAAATACAACTTCCTCTAGATCCTTTAATTTGGCTCCTGAATAAACTACCCAAATTATAACATAAACCTAGTCTAAAACTATTTTTCATTATGACAAATAGCAAAACATTTTTAATAGCAAAAAATTGGAAGAGTAAAGAGGTCCCTTATTTATCAATGTAGAAACACAAAGTCTCCAAACTCTTGGAACTAGAGGAACTCCATTGCTTGAAATATGATAAAATGGACATATACGCTGAAATATCCGAGACATGGGGAACATATATGAAAGAAAAGAAAAGGAAAGACACAGAAGCTCAATCTTTGGACACTATATAAAATCAAAAGTAAATACATATACTTTAATACATATCTTATTTCTAAAACAATATACATATACAACAACAATATAACATCATATGTACTTCTAATTAAGCTTAATAGAGAGCTCCAAATACCAGCAATTATTGTTTTTTGTTAATATGTTTGTCTGTTTTATTGTTCATACTGTATGTATATCTTTACTTTTATATGAGCCACAAGAAAGAAGATGAATAACAAATTCCAAAGACATTCAATGGTGGCAAAAGACATAATTTTGTTTGAACTTAAAAAGACGAATCAGCCTCTGTATGTAAAACATTAGAGCTGGGGGCATGTCTGGGCAGCGGCCATCTTTGGACGCAATATTAGAAGCTCTAGGAGAAAATTTAAATAATCCGCCGATTATCATAGTTTATTCTAAACATTCATATGAATGACGGTCACCAATAATCACCTTATAGCCTGTTGTTCCGAAAGACATAAGGTTTACCGTATTGATGATCCCTAAGCTCTAATCCGGACTGAGAAGGCCTTCAGCAGCGGCGACGAGTAAGGCCTTAGCACCCTCCGCCATAACACGGGTTACACAATCAATTGATTGTGTCTACACACAAACTTTAACAAAAAGGTCACTACTCCTACAATCAATATACTGAATAAAAAAGGAGGAACATCACCATATTATCCAAGTCGCATTAAAAGATTTTGAACAGAAATTCTGTGAAAGCATGGAAGTGCTAATACTAGTACATTAGGCGAGCTAAATATGGAAGCAATTACAGACATATCGGTCATCAGAGACAACAAACTGCCAGAAATACCACAACTACCTGCTACAAACTGGTCTAATCTTCCTCTACATTGTGGGTTAAGAATGACTCCTATCAGTTTGCCTGTGCCCACTTCACAAGGAGGATTGCTACAAGATGCATATTGTGGAGTAAGCAGGGAACTCCTCATTGAGCAGATGTCTGTGAGTAAGCCTGAGAATGTGGCGATGTCAGCGGTTCTGTTTACGGATGACAAGTCAGTGAAGATGCTGTGAATATACGCAGATGGAGGGAACTGAGCTGTTTACTACCATTCACCAAACTTCCCTTCACACTACAGATCAAGGTTAGACCCGAAACCTGGATGTCTCCTAAGGAAACTCTGGGGAAATATTTATTTGATATACCTGGCATAGCTCTGCAAGTAGGAGAATCTGAAGCCAAAGGGAATACTGCTAGATCACAGAAGATCTACACGGCATCATGTTGCCTAAATATTCTGTTCAAAGTGGGAGTCGGATGAAAACCCTTCAAATGGACACTTGTCCCTAGAACTTTGGGTAACTAACAGGGGACATATGTAAAATGTCGTTAAGGGTTGCCAGATAAGATATTGAACACTGCATTGGGGACAATATGTTCTATGTGTGTCTAACCTTGAAGTCTTTAGAACAATTTGGAGGCTGTACCCCTGTAGCCACAGTGTCTTTATATTGATCTCACCCTGAAACCCACTATTTCACCTAGCTTCAATATAGAGAAAAACATCTGAGGAATTAATTTACTATTTTAGCTCTGTTTATTTTCTGAGAGACAGTCATTTCCTGTTTTTATCATAACTCTTCAGTACTACATGTGTCCATTATTTCTAGTTAACCTAATATGTGAAATCCTTAAAAATTTTACTCTCACCCTAGAGGATCTTAGCAGAGAAATAATATTGTCTCAATGTCTATACCCTGTTATAACTAGCTAATATATATATATATATATATATATATATATATATATATATATATATATATATATATATATATATATATATATTGTCCTGTTTGGTGCAGGCTGGGCTGTTTAGCTTGTTTGCATCAGGCTCTGTGTTAGATAAGCTTTCAATGTTACTATTTAATAGGGTTATGGATATTTTAGTATAATCATATATGATTAAGGAGGGTGAAAAATCTGGTTCTCTCTAAGATAAATATTGCATCTTTTTATAAACAAGCATATTAAGTTGAACAATATGTCCCTCTAGCTTCTTAGAACATATTTTTTAGCAGAAGAGTCAAAATACCTGTTGCACTCTAAATTTAGCTTGCCCTAATTATAGTATCCTGATCCAGGCCCGGACTGGACGTCGGGCATACCGGGCATATGCCCAGTAGGCCGCAAGGTAGTTTAGCTCCGCCCACTGCGACCTCACGGCATTAAAAATAAATACATTTTGAGAACTGATTTTTTTTTGGGGGGTAATATTTAATACATTTTAACTCAATGTCATTAATTTATTGACTGTGCATACTAATTTGTGCAGCACTCAAATTCCACTTCAGGTAATATACAAACATAAACATTAATTCCCCATTCGAATTGACCAGGCCGCTCAGGCGTACTACTGCTGCTTCCGGCGGTTAATTATGCATGCAGCATTGGCATTGCTACTGAGTACTGACAGGTCTGATCTGAGCACACTGAGTGATGACAGACACACGCCCAGCACGCAGCTGCACTTGACTACACTGATGCCGGTGTTCTGTTAAGGGACCAAACTTTTTAAAAGAGCGAACTATGTCACTTCCTGTGACGTTACATCAGCTGTTGTAGACATTTTGCCCCTAATGCGCATGCGTGCCAGCGTCATCACATACCTGGCCGTATACGTCACTGTGAAACTATTTAGACTTGTGAAATTGAAAAGCCTTTCTATACCGCATGCGTGGGATGTTCTATCACAAATGGGGGGGTTATGGAACGCTGTTTATTCGTCCCTGCATGACAAACAGCCACTCGGCTATTGCCACTACTTGTGTTGGAAGATCCATTTTACTTTTGTAGAAAGTCTGGTCACGTTGTCATTGCTTTACCAACAAAAATATAATTTTGCAATGTAGTATTTTAAACTAAACATAAAGCGAAGTGCTTTGAATGCACGCCTTGTTGTTTGTATGCATTTGAGGTTATAGGTTAAGTTATTTTATATTTTTGTTTCATCCACACACAAATAAATTGTTCTATGCGTTTTAATATTTTTAAATAAGTATACATTTTCCTATCCTTACATTTATATCGGTTTTACACCATAATTCACATATATTGTTGAATAAACAGCGTTCCATAACCCCCCCATTTGTGATAGAAAATCCCACACATGCGCTATAGAAAGGCTTCTCAATTTCACAAGTCTAAATAGTTTCACAGTGACGTATGCGGCACGCATGCACATTATGGGAAAAATGTGTACAACAGCTGATGTAACGTCACAGGAAGTGACATGGTTCGCTCTTTTCAAAAGTTCAGCCCCTTAACAGAACACCGGCATGCTGCGTGCCGGGTCCACGTGACAGAGGCTGCGAGTGCGAGGCAGCAGCTGTTAGAGACCAGTATTGTAGACTAGTGCTGCGTGAGGTGCCAGACTCAACTGCCAGTGTGAGGAGAGGTCTGAGAGGCGAGTGCACTACAGTGCAACGATGATGAGGCTGCGACTTGGTCAAACAGGAAGGAGATATGGAGATCATTAAAATCCTCCCTCCTTCTCACACAAGATAATAGTTTCACCACTGCAGGCAATCACCTTTTTTTATTGTAAATTTTAATTAATTTTAGAGTCAGACTGAGCATTTTCTAACAAAGTGTAGTAGTACTGATTATAAGGGCTCTGAAAGTGATTCCTACCCTGTACACACTCTCGCTCTAGTTTTTCTCTCTCTTTTTCTCTCTCTTTCTCTCTTTTTTCTCTCTCTCTTTCTCTCTTTTTTACTCTTTTTTTCTCTCACTCTTTTTCACTCTTTCTTTCTTTTTCCCCTCTCTTTCTTTCTTTCTTTCTTTCATTCTTTCTTTCTTTCTCTCTCTCTTTCTTTTTATCGCTCTTCCTTTCTTTCTCTCTTTTTTCTCTCTCTCTTTTATTCACTCTTTTTATTTATCTCTTTCTCTCTTTCTCTCTCTCCCTTTCTCTCACTACTCTCTCTCTCACTATTTCTCTGTCTCTCTCTTTCTCTTTCTTAATCTCTCTCTCTCTCTCTTTCTGTTTCTCTCTTTTTGTTTCTCTCTCTTTTTCTCTCTTGTTTCTGATTGAATTGCTTATGGCTGCCTAGATGATCATTGTTGATCTATTCTCTAATGTTTATTTTGTTGAATTAGGCTAGCTACAACCAGTTTTATAGATTTTTTTCTTTCACAATTCAGATATAGCAGCAATTTTGAACAACTTTCTATATTTACTCCTATTATTAATTTCTCTTTATTCTCTTTGTATATTTATTTGAAAAGCAGACATTTATACAGGCACTAAGGGTGGGTGCAGGGTATCAGTACTTTATCAAATATTATACTTGCCATATTTAGTGGTGGTGGGGGGAGGGAGTGGGCCTCTTTGCTCTAAAATGCCCTTTTTTTGGTCCCAGTCCGACCCTGTCCTGATCACTCATACCTATGGTAGTGAGTAGTGATCCCTTGAACATAATGTATATTTGTTCACTTGTTTAACCTGTACTATATACTTAAACCATAGATTTATCACACTAAATGGTATAAATAATACTTTAGCATGCTGTATACACAACATAAGGTTATACACTATTATATTTCACTGCACTATATAAGCTCAGCATGTATTGTTACTATCATTAAGAATATCAGTTGCTAATTTATATTATACATATAGTTCCAAAAGTGACCACTTCAAATTTTCCTCTTTTAGAATGTGCTAGTTTTGGTAGGTACAAGAGTTGCCTCCAATGCCAAGTGAGGAATCAATTTAAGAACATGTTATAAAATAGAGGTTCCAGTCATCTACTTATTATAAACTGTCTTGTAGATTTAACTTGTGTCAATGGCTATTGTTGCATTGAAATTTATTATTTCTGTATCTGTCTTATGGTAACCCATATAAGTTGTACTTTTGTAAAACCTCAATAAAAAAAAGAATTGGAGCTGCGTCTCCTCATTATGTATCAAGTTATGTCCTTTACCAAATAAATGATTGAAAAGAAAAATGTTTTGAGGGTGTGAATGCTGTGTAAATACAAACTTAATGATCTCTCTCTAAAACATTTATATTCAAAGATGTACAGTCGGGTACTGTTGAAACTGGCTCACATTACAGGAGAAAGTCCCACATAAACTGATCTAATTAGATAGAGTATTGCCAGGCAGTGGACTCTGGATTTGTAGCATTTGACTAAAAGTCTCTTTCTGTGAATGTCATGCTGCAATTTACTCAGAATCACTGCTGTAGGTAATTCACAACTCTGATAAAGGATCAGGACACACTCCTTTAGAGCCATTTTTAATTAACAGTACATCCCCTGAAGCAAATTGAGCAGGCAACTTTACAGGCCTTGGGCCCAATCCGATATGCAGTGTCGCCCGCAGAAGCTGGCGACGCCAAATTTTGTGCTCGTTTGGTATCACATATACGGCGTAACATAGAAGTTACGCTCATATATTTCACCCTTCGGCCGTAGTTTTTTGGCCCATAGAGTGATATACCAAACCCACGCAGTTTGGTATCCAATATACAGCGTAAGGACTTACGTGGCGAAAATGGAGTAAACTTACTCCATTTTCACCTCACCACAAAATGCAGGCGTAGTAAGCCTTATGCTGAGTATTGGAGCCCCGTAACTCCCTAAACTACCTGCAAAATAAAACCTAACACCTAACACATGAGCAATGTCTATCTACCTGTCAACCGCAATCCCCCGCCGCAATCCCTAATAAAGTGTTTAACCCCTAAACCGCCGCTCCCAGACCCCGCCGCCACCTATATTATATGTATTACCCCCTAATCTGATCCCCCTACACTGCCGCCAGCTACATTAAATTTATTACCCCCTAATCTGAGCCCCCTACACCGCCGCCACCTATATTATATGTATTACCCCCTAATGTGACCCCCTACACCGCCGCCACCTACATTAACTATATTAACCCCTAATCTGAGCCCCCTACTCGCCGCCACCTACATTAACTATATTAACCTCTAATCTGAGCCCCCTACACTGCCGCCAACTATATTAAATATATTTTTCCCTAATATGATCCCCCTACACCGCCGCCACCTATTTTAAATTTATTAACCCCTAATATGATCCCCCTACACCGCTGCCACCTATTTTAAATTTATTAACCCCTAATATGATCCCCCTACACTGCCGCCACCTATTTTAAATTTATTAACCCCTAATATGATCCCCCTACACCGCCGCCACCTATTTTAAATATATTAACCACTAAAAATAGAATTGTAAAGTAATTCCTAAAGGGAAGAACTGAGAGGATGTGCTATTAAACTTAAAGTAATTGGTATAGCCTGTTAATAAATCTAATAGCAAAACTGTACTGAATCATTATAGTGCTAACAATAAGTGAAAACATCAATCTATAAGCATTAAGTCATACAGTGTAGTGATATCAAGGCAAATAAATATATAGATAGTGCTAAAGATAAATGGAATCAATCAAAAATAAAATAATACAATGTGTAATGAAAATAAAACAATGTAATAGTTCGTGTCAGTGTCCATTCAAAACAAATGTCCAAATCTGGAACAAAGGATATAAAAGTTCTATTGCTTAGATACTTGGCGTGCCCCACTTGTATCCACGGTGTGGTGGGTCAGGTGTCCAGGATAAAGCATAAACAAGGGGCGCCAACATAGTGTAAAACGTTTATACACAAAGAATTGTGAAAGAAATGTGCGATGTACTACTCACAAAAGAGGTGGCACCTTAAATCAATAAAGTGCAAACAGGCAGACTGACGTTAATAACCAGCAGTCAGCATGCTGGAGGTCTCACCCAGGAGAACAGCAAAGCCTGCACGGTTAGAAGACAGCACTGGTGATTCCCTTAGACCGGCGGCCAGATAGAGAGCCTTTGAGAATGGATTAGTGTATTTAATTGTATTTTAGTTGAGATAATTGTAGTTTATATAATTAATTTATTGATAGGGTAGTGTTAGGTGTAATGGTAACTTAGGTTAGGATTTATTTTACAAGTAATTTGGTAATTATTTTAACTAGGTAGCTATTAAATAGTTATTAACTATTTAATAGCTATTGTACCTAGTTAAAATAAATACAAAGTTACCTGTAAAATAAATATAAACCCTAAATAGCTACAATGTAATTATTAATTATATTGTAGCTATCTTAGGGTTTATTTTATAGGTATTTAGTTTTAAATAGGAATAATTTAGTTAATAATATTAATATTATTTAGATTTATTTCAATAATAATTAAGTTAGGGGGTGTTAGGGTTAGACTTTGGTTTATTGGTTAATATATTTAATATAGGTGGCGCTGGTGTAGGGGAATTAGATTAGGGGTTAATAAATTTAATATAGGTGGCGGCGGTGTAGGGGGATCATATTAGGGGTTAATATATTTAATATAGGTGGCAGCGGTGTAGGGGGATTAGATTAGGGGTTAATATATTTAAAATAGGTGCCGGCAGTGTAGGGGGATCATATTAGGGGTTAATAAATTTAAAATAGGTGGCGGCGGTGTAGGGGGATCATATTAGGGGGTAATATATTTAAAATAGGTGGCGGCGGTATAGGGGGCTCACATTAGGGGTTAATTTAGTTAATGTAGGTGGCGGCAGGTAGGGGGTCACATTAGGGGGTAATACATATAATATAGGTGGTGGCGGTGTAGGGGGCTCACATTGGGGGTAATAAATTTAACGTAGCTGGTGGCGGTGTAGGGGAATCATATTAGGGGGTAATATAGTTAATGTAGCTGGCGGTGGGGTAGGGGGCTCACATTAGGGGGTAATAAATTTAATACAGCTGGCGGCGGGGTAGGGGAATCATATTAGGGGTTAATATAGTTAAATTAGCTGGCGGCGGTGTAGGGAGTCAGATTAGGGGGTAATACATTTAATGTAGCTGGCGGCGGGGTCCGGGAGTGGCGGTTTAGGGGTTAATACATTTATTGTTAGGAGTGAGAGGGGGGATTGCGGATAGAGGGGTATACATGTCGGGCTATTTTTGGGAGGCGTGTTAGACAGTAACGGGAGATTTAAGACTTTAGTTAGTTTTTTTATGCGGCGGCAGTTTCTAAAGTGCCGTAAGTCACTGGCGACTCCAGAAATTTGTACTTACGCTTATTTCTGGACACTGCTAGTTTGTCAGACTTACGGCACTTTAGCAACTGTCGGCGCCGTATATGTGATAGCTCGATGTGCGAGCTGAAACTACGGGCGGCGCAGGTTTCCATGCTTGCACCGAAACCTGCGCCGTATATATCGGATCGCGCCCCCAATGTCCATTCCCAATAGTCTTGTTACCACATAAAGCAAGAGGTGACTTGGCCTCTTGCATCCATGATGTCACCTTCTTCTTAGAAGTCAAATACAGACCTGAGGAGCAACTTGACTTCCTATATGAAATGCCAGTGGAGAAGCAGGCAAGGCCACCACAGAAATGCCCCTAAAGGGATCTGAGCTAAGTTCTCAGTCATAGCTTCTATAAAATCAAGCTCAGTAGTCTCTGTTTCCTGTAACAGGGGACTGTAATTTACCTAAACAATTTCATTAGGGAGGTCTCCGCAACCTGTAGACTCTGCTCAAGGCTTTGGAAATGTAAGTGAATTTGGAGTTGCACTACCACCATATTAGCAACTATGTTCGCAGCCAGGGTCTCTAATCACACTACACAGGATCCACAGGGTTAGCGCTAGATCATTTAAAAGTTGAGCTCGGATTCTAGCACTCTGAAATTGACTATCCTACCTGGGTGACAGGGGGGGCTTAAAAGAATTATGCAGGCCACAGTCAAAATCTCTGACAGTCCAATTCCCACAATATAGGCATCAATTGGTGCAGTTATAAGCTGATAAATTGTAAGGCAAAGTCAAAGAAGATGGATAGATCCCTTGGCCTCCGATAATCAGTAAATTATCTACATGACAATAGGCGCTCCCAGTATTGTGCCCCCCCCCCCCTAAAAAATGCCTCTTTGACTTATCAAGTGTCTGGGGTGTTGAATTCAAAAAGGCAAAAATGGGCTTGAAAAAGTGCTGAAAAGTGAATAAAAATTGATTGTGATTACCAAGAACTTTTCTGCCCCATAGGAGAAATAAAGCTTTTATTAAAGATCTGAAAACCTGTTCAGAATTAGGGTGATGAAAATATGCTATTGTGATCAAGGCCACCATTGGCCCTCAGATGGTTTAGAAGTGGTGCAGATAGAAGCAAATTATAACAGGTTCCTTTGGAAGTCACAATTGCAAGATCCTGTTTTAAAGCCCAGTTATGAAGATGTCTATACAGAGTGAGTGTGACTGAGAATCAAACATAATTTTACTGCACGCAATTTGTTGGGGTTTGGATGTGACTTTTTCTGCAGATCCCCTTAGCAATACAGGATAACACATACATAAACCCATGAACCTATACATTTGTAAAGTGTGTCCTATCCACTGTAAGCAGTCTATACAACAGTGATGAATAAAGCTTTAATGAATCACTAACATAAATGTTAATACTACAATGTCTTCTGTGGTCATTTGAGAGTGTTTTGCACATGAGCCAGATTATAAAGTTTTTCTAAATAATCTTGAAATACTTTCAAAGATGTCCAAAAGAGGTTTTAACAGTTACACTGAGGTGTTGAATTTGAAAAGTCAAAACTGGCCTCCAAAAGGTGTTGAAAGTCACTTGAAAATAGTTTGTAATTTACCAAGAACTTTTCTGTGCCATAGTAAAAATAGGTCTTTGAGCAAGGATTTGAAAACTCGATTGCGGGCAATTGCTGACAACGTGCTATTGTGATTTCTTAAGGTAAAAAAATGGCCATTTCATCCAACAAAATTGCTGATAGGGCCTCAGCTGATAGAATATAATTGGCACAATTATTACTCTGACATCTGCATTCGTTTTCATATTTTCATTTTTTTTTTAGTTTTTTTTTTTTTTATGGGTCAGAAAACCATACACTCCCTTAAATAAATCACAAGAGTTCATCAAATAAGTGAAAGGTATCTGTAGTGTCTCTAAGTCTGTGAGAAGTGTGTTTAAACCTGCTGCCCAGTAGTCCACTAGCCTCTGCCCCAATGCCAATTAATGCTACGCCTGCATGATGGTATGAGTCCTAGGGTGATTTACCCCTGTTTTAAAATGTCTTAACAAAATTTTGGATTTTATCTACTTTGAAGAACCAACGTCTTTTTTCTTATACTTGATTATCTAATGAACTAATAAATCAACTTATTCTAGTTAATTTGTTAATTTATTAAATAGTGAATTAGTTAAAACTGCCATTATGTAAATGAAAACCTCAAATAATGGGGGAAAATGTAATTCAGATAATTTGACTGAAAATAAAACATTAATCTGAAAATGTATACATATCTAATTACCATAGTAGGAAATATTGGATAGTAAAAAAATAAAAAAAATACACATAAATAAACTTAATTCTAAAAACATGTATTTTGATGGTCATCATTGAAATTATTGGCATCTCAAGGGGACTGTATAGTTCAAACATCATAGCTGAGCTAAATATTACTTCATGTTTTTGTTAAATGGACCTCAACATTTAAAAATAGTAAATCATGAATTAAAAATAGCTTGTTTAAAATAAAATCATAAATGCCTTTTGAAATGTAAGCAGCTTTAAAAACATAGCTGATATTTTATTAATCCATGTATGCAAGTTTTTTTTACGTGCAGAGCTTTTTGGTCTCTTAAGCAACTTACTTTTTAGAAAGAGTTATATTGCTATTTTTTTGCAACATATATTGATAGATTTTCTTCTGCAGCTGATTTAATGTAACAGAACCTTGAATAAAAAAATGTTTCAGCTTGTCAGATGGTCGACAACAATTCTCAAAATCTGCGTTTGTTTAGAGATTAAAGGTATTTTTTTCTAGACTTCTGATCCCTGATTTTTGCTGAAAACATTTTCCTTATGTTTAAAATATACACTTGTAAATAAATGTCAAAATGTGTCACTTCAGCGTTCCTCTAAGCAACTTTATGATGTTATGTATCAGCCTGGGATATCTCAACTCATAAATTCTAAAGTAAAGGGCAACTTTCTTTATAGTATTCTCTCCATTTATAAAGCTATCAATAATAAACAACACAAAGTCAATAAAAAGTCGAAAGAATCACCATACAGGGTAAACAGTCTGTTTTTCTGTCTGTTCATTTAATAGTCCTTTAACAAGAAAATAATTGTTAAATTCAATATTTATACAGCCAAAAAAAATGCTAATCTTTAGCAAACTGATATTATTTAATATATGAGAACTGTCACTTTGCTTAGCTTCATATTTTAAAAGAGGGATGAAAGATATTATAATTTATATCTTTAATGGAATGAAAAAATACATAGTGCTTAGATTTCTTTCAATAAAAACTGAAATACTCATATAATAGCAGGATTTGTGCATGGATATTCTGTTGCAGAGATACATCGAAGAGACATCTTACATGGAAATTTGTAAAGCAGATGCTTTTTTACTTAGTTTAAGGGCTCCATGTACTAAGCCGTCAATTCATCCGTCATTTTAGACGCGGCTAAACTCGCCGTTACTCGCCGCGGGCGAAATGGTGTCCGCTGTTGCTATGTACTAATAATCCCACAATAAATAGACACGTCTAGCCTGCCTCGAGCAGTGGCGGAATATTGATAAATTTGACGCCTCGCTCGCCGCGACTAAGCTGATGCACTTAACTTTCAGTTGAATTGTATTTATTTGAATATGGGAAAACCTAGTAGCTGTTAAAAATTGTGGTTAGAATAAAACAAATCAAATTAGCAAGTCTTTTTTAACTCAAAAATCCTATCTGATAACATAAAGCCCTGTTGAATATACTGTCGCTTGTTACAGCTACAATTCAATGACACAATACAATGAATTAGCATCAGCTATGGAGGGATTACATTACACTAATCACATTATGTAAAAGAGTGAGAGCAGCTGTAGACACTAGTGTGATGTCACAAAGACAATGTATTACCTATAATATATTGTCTGTAATAACTTTGATCATAAACTTTATTTATTTGAAACCGTTGATAATTGAAGAGCAACAACTGTTATGTATTTAACTGTTTATCATGAGTGATTTTTAATAACCTTAATTCTTAAAAAAAAAATGGAGACAAGTTAATAAAGAAAGTTTTTATTGATCAACTGAAACTTTAATCTTCAAAATATTGTTCTGAAACCATGTCCCTTGTTGCATTTCCACGCCTATTAGCTTGTTCTACACATATTTCTTCTGGTAAATCATCAGCATCTATTGGATCTTCATCTTCTAATGGACAGCCTCTTTTAATTGCTATATTGTGCAGTATGCAGCAAACCAATATAATTTTTGCAACTTTCTCTGGTGCATACTGCATAGCACCACCAGAAACGATCAAGACATCGAAACCGCATTTTCAAAAGACCGAAAGTCCTCTCAATAATCCCCCTGGTAGATCGGTGAGCTTCATTGAAACGTACTTGACTTCTGGTCTGTGGGTTGTTATAGGGAGTCAACAGCCATTCTGTACATGAGTACCCTCCATCTCCTAATAGAAGATATAATAAATATAAATATTAATATAAGAATAATTATAAAGATTCAGAACTATACAATACAAATTTAAACTATACAGATTACAGTCGACAAATTGGGCGCAATTTTTGTACATTGAAATGAGAGACAAATTAGACGCCAGTTATGCTTACCTAGAAGCCATCCTTCAGGCATATTTCCGTCCTCGAACTTCCGGTATAACCCAGTCTGCCTTAAAATGTAAGAATCATGACAGGAGCCAGGAAAGTTAGAACGGACACTGATAATCCTTATGTTGGGGTCACAGACCATCTGGACATTCAAGGAATGGAAATGCTTTCTATTCCTATAGATCTCCTCACGAGCTTGAAGTGGTCTTACAGCAACATGGGTACAGTCTATGGCACCTAGGACATTGGGCATCCCAGCCATCCTATAGAAATTTGACTTGATAGATTGCCATTCTTCAGGGGTAGATGGCAAACAAACATATCGATGAAAAATAACCATCATAGCCCCTATTACTTTGGATAAGTGGCGTGAAAAAGCAGATTGACTCATTCCAATAATGACACTAGAAACTGCCTGAAAGGAGCCTGTTGCAAAAAAATGCAATGCAGCTAATAGTTTCAGAAGTCCCGGAATAGCTTGTGAACGAGCAGTCATCGGCTCCAAATGATCTTCAATCTCTCGATACAGGTGTAATATCGATTCACGATCAAGCCGGAATCTTTGTATGATCTCTCGGTCAGAAAGGCCGTGCAAACCAACCCGTGGAAGGAATACACGGGGGACTCGAACTCTCCTTCTTCTAACGATACGATTAGCTACATTTCCAGTATTCTGTCTTCTAGCCCGGATTTGCATCACACGGAGAATAAACAAAAACAGAATTCTCTCCATAGCTGCACAAATGAACAATGTAAGTACAATGCTGATATTACTGCCTTTTATATATGTCTAGACTGGCGTCTAGAGTGACTTTCCTATTGTTTTGTACCTTGCCCGCCACCTAAAAGGTGGAGAGGTAAAAATAACGAGGTGGGGGCGGAGATTGACGCGAGCGGACAAATAGATTTTTTAGTACATTCGTTTTTGGCGAGTTGGTGGTCAAATGTGTCTAATTACAGTAAAAAATGGAGAGGTAGCGAGGTTTGGCGGATAAGTACGCTCGCAATTTTAAAGATGCAAGTTTTAACATAATTGACGGCTTTGTACATATCAGTTTGCGAGTTTTGACGCGAGATTTGTTGCGGGTAGCTCGCTGACTGCTTAGTACATGGAGCCCTAAGTTTACTAATCAAAGAGAGTCAGATGGAGGGACAGATGGAGAACAAGTAAAGTGACAAATTGGAGTTTTGGTGTACAGATTATCCAAATAGACTTGAAACCTACTCCCCTACACACTAGCATGGAGAGAGGGATATTGCATTTTCTGTTGTGACTTTTTGGAACAACATCCCAAAAACTTCAGACTTTTATTGTCAAATGGGTCTTCAAGTTCTGAGACTACACACACAGAAAATTAAGCGTGTTTTAAAAACTTTTTGAATGCTTTTAGGCTAAACTAATTAGTAACACTAGACTGTGGAACAATGCCCATTCAAACCGTCCTGGGATGGTTTTAAAACAGTATTTATAGTAAATACTTTTTTTATCAACTGATCAAAATATCAGATACTTTTTAACATAAAGATTGTAATTTAGGGCACTAAATTTGAAATCAAATATATTTTTGGCACATATATCAGTCTAATAATGTCCTCTACATTGATCAGTGTTTTACAATGCTATCAATAGTTCTCTAAGGAATACACAGTATCTATTTACAGAGGCATCTCCAGGAACCATATAGTAGAGATGTCACTGCTTAAGGCCTACTAATAAATTAACAAATAATTAACATATGTGTCATTTTATTTCAATACATTTATATCTATCTATCTATCTATCTATCATCTATCTATATCTATCTTTCTCTATCTATAGCTACCTTCCATCTATGATAATATGCATACAGTGGTGGAAATGTCACTACAGAAAGAGGGATGGGGCACACATAAGGGCCAGTCATGCAAAGTAGCCACATTCTGGAATATTAAAGGGACATCAAACACAACACATTTCTATCATGCTCATGAAAACAATATTTAAATATTAAAAAAGTATTTTTGCATGAAAGATTGTTAAGTTAAAGCTGTTTATTTTGATTTTGAAACCAACAGAAAATCTACAGCTGGTCTATGGGATAAAACTTTACTGGCTTATAAGAAACACTCCCACAACTCAATTGGCTGAAACACCCACAAATGTATAGGAATAAAAAATATAATATTCATAAGAGGAACATCCTTTTTAATGCAATGTTGCTCTAATGTAGTGTTAACAATACAATAGCAGCTGGTCCATTCATAAAATATGGTTTTAGCCAAGATAAGTTGTATCAAAACAGAGAATTTTTCAGAGTTCTCATTCATCAATATATAAAAGTGTATCACTACACACATTGTGCAGACAGGTTTCATCTCCATGTGAAATGTGTGCTTCAGAAAATCATGTTCGTCTTGTTACTCTGTCCAAGTCCTACACCATGGTAATTAATTATAAGACAAATGTTGGCAAGAAGAACAATTCAGTCAGGTATACAACTCAGGCAGGGACTGTAGGACAAAGTCATTAATCTCTGATATGTTTTTATGCCTCTAGAATGAATTATGTATTTGTGCAATACATTCTCCCCGGAAGAAAATAATGGAAAAAAACAACTTAACAGGTGCATCCAATGCTGATGAATGGAGCCCTTGGAAGTTGTTTGATGGTACTACCATAATTGGTCTTCCCTGGGACTACATGACAGGTGTAATTGAAAAAGTAAAATTAAAAGATCCAGAAAACAGATCAGAAATATATTGCTCCCATATGTTCAGCAACAAATAAATCAACTTTACACTATACTTTTGAGGTTTTAATTACTGAAAGATTTACTTTGCATTCTTAAAACTGTTATGTGTATCTACTCAGAATTGTAATATCTTAATATGAGTTGAGAAAGAGGGCTAGCATTTGTGGATTTAATCTAAACTGATGTCCAGTTTGCATGCTGTATGCTAAGGAAACATTAACTGGATTTGAAAAGTTGCAACGAGTTTTCCAATATATTGCATCTTTTAATGTATTTAAAAGAAGTTTAGTGGGATACAATGAAAATTAAACGTAAAAAAATGCAGATTTTCTACAAGTGAAACAGCTTCAGAAAATCCTAGAGAGTACCATATAACCTAAGAGAACTTTTTTTCTCTTAAAAATTAATTTAATATAGATTGTGACTCTATATTGTTTATATAAATAGAATACAAACAAGACTCTAACTACAGAGTTCTAAATACATATATCCTTCTTTATTTGTGGGAAAAAATTCTAATTAAAAACACCACCAATCAGTCTTCCATCAGGAGTGAGCAGCACACGTAACTGGTATGCTAAATACTAAAGGGATATGAAACTCTCTTGGTATCCCTTGCTTAAAAAGCAGAAATCCACTACTGGGAGCTAGCTGAATAGTTTTTGTGAGCCAAATACAAGAGGCATATATGTGCAACCAATCACCATGTATCTCCCAGTAATGCATTGCTGCTTCGGAGCCTGCCTAGATATGCTTTTTAATGAATGATCCAAAAATAATATGCAAATTTGGTAATAGTAGTACATTGGAAAGTTGTTTAAAATAACATGTTCCATCTAAATCATGAAACGTTTGACTTTACTGTCCCTTAAGGTGTCTTCTATAGTACCAGTGAGTGCTCAATGAAAAGTTTGTTCCAAGTGGCCAACTGATGTCCCAATGAAAAAGCAGAATGAAGAATGTGCAAACTAGTTTTTATGGCGTCAGGAAAAGTAAAACTAAGGATGTGAACCTTCAGGACATCCAGTGAGTGATCACACATGGTGGGCACAATTTACAAAAGCCCTCTAGAATACTGATGATGAAGAGAAGTCAGCAGATAGAGGAAACCAGGAAATCTTACCTAAATACGATGTTGTACCCTGCACATTTTTATGACATGTTATGATTTGTGTTTGTTTAATAGCTGTAAATTTGCAGGATGCCTTTAAGGCTTTTACAATATTGATCTGTGTTAAGAAGTTGGTGATCACTAATATAGAGCACCAACTGTTATAGCAGCAAGAAGTTTAGTAGTAAAAGAAGTTCAGCATAATTTATTTACAGCAAAAGGTAGGATTGTTTAGAACAACATGAAGGATCATGGGACCAGGGATTGTACAGCTGGGGCTGTAAAAAGCTGAAAGCTTTATATTTAAAGGGCCATAATACCCAAATGTTTAAACACTTGAAAGTGATGCAGCATAGCTGTAAAAAGCTGATTAGAAAATATCACTTGAACATCTCTATGTAAAAAAGAAAGATATTTTACCTCAAAAGTTCCTCAGTAGCCACCTCCCATTGTAAAGGATTTCTAAGCAGCATTTTAGTGTGTTTGTCCTGGGACATCTGAAGGGACTAGCATCGTGCACTCTCATATTATTTCACCAATCAGGTAAAGGAAGCTTACTATGAAATCTCATGAGAGTTAAGTCAAATCTCATGAGATCACAGTAAGAGTTCATGACCTCAGCACTGCTGATGCTGATTGGCTGCTGTTCATTTCTTCATTTTTTTTATTTTTTTTACCTGCAGCTGGGAGCAGCTGAGTATAACTTTTTACACAGAACTTACTCTGCTGAGCTGAGGAAATTGTGAGGTAAAATATATTCCTTTTTTACATAGAGATGCTCAGGTGATATTTTCCTGTCAACTTTTAACAGTTATACTGCATCAGTTTCAAGTGATTTAGCATATGAGTATTATGTGCCTTTAAGGCAATAAACTGTTGCTCTGGTGGTTAGAGTGTATTTATTCTAATTTATTCTAATTAACAGTTCACACATTTTGATGCAGAAAAGTTGTTTTCTATTACATGCCTGAATCCATTAGAAAACAGGTTCTTGAAGGAAATATTTTATTAAAACTTGGAACAAACTCTATTCTGATCCTTCAGGAAGCCACTTCATGAATTTCCTCACATGCTTTTCCTAAAATATCAAACCCTTTTACTTGAAAACGTATTTTGCTCATTTTTACATAGCACTTAATGACTTTTTGCACAGTGTTTAGATGTGCTCTTGATTTCATGCAAGCTTGTCACTTCCTGGTTTCATTTAAGTTATAAAATGTCTAAATTCTGAAACATTCTCATTCATAATATATTGTGAAAGCTTGATCATGATTGCAATGATTTATACATTTAAAAAATGTGTTTTAAACACTGCTATGGAATTTGATGGTGCTATACAAATAAATGATAATACCAATACTTCTCACTTTCTTTCATGGAGCAATGAACTCTACTAGACAAGATACTTGTTCTCAATATGAAACAATTTAATTCTTTTCTACCCTAACTTTGGACCTTTCCCCATCTGTGCAATCACTCCCTAACTACTGATGCATTTCTATTTATGTTCAAGCTTATCCCTGATAATAACTATCTGTAAAAAGCTTCCCTTTGCCAGAGATTCTCTCTATAAATAAAGCCCAATCTTTCTACTTCTTGCCTCTAAACTACTTGAAAATGTAATCTTAAACTATCGTATATACTTTCTTTTCTACAACTCCCTGCTTGACCCTCTAAACCAGAGCTTTCCTAACTTTTCATGTTGGTGACACACTTTTTAGACCTACATCATTTTGCGACACAGTAATTCAGTTGTACTAGCAAACATGTTTTAAGAGATACATACATAAATGATATAATAACAAAATGTATTTACAAGTAACAGTATGTATGTGCAAGAATTAAAAAAGTTTAATAACACCAATAGCTACTTACTATTTTAATGGGATGTATATGAGGTTGATCGGATGAACACAGTTTCTGAATATTTGGTGGAATATTAGATAAAGATACTGGCATTTTTAGACTTCCACTTCCTATCCATATATCAAGAGCAGGAGCAGCAATGCACTACTGGGAGCTAGCTGCAAAAAAAACC
The DNA here is from genome assembly GCF_027579735.1 of Bombina bombina. Lineage (NCBI taxonomy): Eukaryota > Metazoa > Chordata > Amphibia > Anura > Bombinatoridae > Bombina > Bombina bombina. The sequence goes on from NC_069504.1 coordinate 416,523,829, forward strand.
TTTGACTTCTGCTCAGCATTTAAGCTGCCACCCTCAGAGCACTGTGAGTCTGACTGACTACTGCCCGGGCTGCAAATGCACTGCTGTTCCACTCACTGACCTCTATTTAACAAAGTCTGGCGGACCTGATCCGACAGTGCGGATCAGGTCCGCCAGACATCACTGAATGCGGAGAGCAATACACTCTCCATATTATGCATTGCACCAGCAGCTCACAAGAGCTGCTGGTGCAACGCCGCCCCCTGCAGATTCGCGGGCCGCCAGCAGGGAGGTGTCAATCAACCCGATCGTACTCGATCGGGTTGATTTCTGGCGATGTCTGTCCGCCTGCTCAGAGCGGGCGGACAGGTTATGGAGCAGCGGTCTCTGTTTCTGGCGAGTCTGAAGACTCGCCAGAAACACGGGCCGTCAAGCTTGATAGATAGGCCCCACTGACTACACATGCAGTCACGAGCCAATTGAGGAGACTACACATGCAGTCAGGAGCCAATGTGCCGCCAAACCAACCAATGGGAATAGTTTCAGTTCCCACTGAGCTGCGCCAATAGGTTAAGATGATTTGTGACCCAGTAGGTATCAATCACGTGTCAATCATGTTATATACGTAGCAGGCAGGCGGAAAGTTGGAAACCAAAAAAAAATGTAAAAACAAAATTCAAAAATAATTTGTGCTGAAGCAAGGACCTGCCGACACACTTATGTGTCATGACAAACAGTTTAGAAAGCACTGCTCTAAACCATAATACTCTACTGAAACTGCCCTGACTGCACAACTTCTTTTCCCTGTTATCTCCTGCTTTATATTTTTCCAACCACTCTAGCCTACTGAATATTTGTTTCTATTACAATTATTAATTTAATCGTATCTCTCTAACATTTCCCTCAGTATTCTCTACTTTGGTACCACTTTACTATACTGTCAGTACCAACTGTTAAAACCCTGTATATTCTGCTTTGCCAAAAGTATCCATTCATTTTATAAACATTTGCTAAAACAACCTCATTAGCCAGTAAATTCTTTACATGTATTACTCTTAGTGTAAACAACCATTATGCTGCTGTAAGTTAAAACCTTGTTCCTGAAATCTCAACAGATGATCTCTAGTCCTAAGTACAGACTTATTAATTCGCAGGTTAGCTGAATATTGTTTAAATAGGCCTTGTAAATATTTGTATAATGTAATCATTTAACCTCTGAGATGCATCTTTTTTAAGTTCTAATAATCATAACATTTTCAGTCTTTCTTTTAATGCAAATTTTGCATTCTCTATATCAATTGTGATACCCTCTGCTGCACTGTTCTATAATGTTCTTCTTGAAAATTGGTGCCATAAATTGCACGGTATATTAAAGATAAGGTCTTACCTTTGATTTATAAAGAGGCAAGATTATATTTTCATCAAGTATGATAAATTATATAAGTGGCAGTACCTTACTAGCTTTTGTAACTACTGATTAACATTGCTTCTTGTTGCATCTGTAAACTAAAAAAAGAAAAAGCAATATTAAAGAAGCTCAAGGATGAATTACATCTCAGTGTTGTATATATTTATCTAATCCCAATCAAGTTTATTTAAAAAAAAGAAAATGTATGCTTACCTGATAAATTTGTTTCTTTTTAGACACGATGAGTCCATCATCTTCATTACTTATGGGATATTCACCTCCTGGTCAGCAGGAGTAGACAAAGAGCACCACAGCAGAGCTGTTAAATAGCTCCTCCCTTCCCTCCCACTCCAGTCATTTGACTGAAGTTAGGAAAAGAAAAAAAAAGCCAAGGTGCAAAAGTGTCTGAAGTTTATAATAATTAATAACCTGTCGCAAAAGAACAGGGCGGGCCGTGGACTCATCGTTTCTAAAATAAAACAAATTTATCAGGTAAGCATAAATTTTCTTTTCTTTTTAAAGACACGATGAGTCCATGGATCATCTTCATTACTTATGGATTACAATACCCAAGCTAGAGGACACAGATGATACGGGAGGGACAAGACAGGGAACCTAAACTGAAGGCACCACTGCTTGAAGAACCTTTCTCCCAAAAGCAGCCTCAGCCGAGGCAAAAGTATCAAATTTATAGAATTTTGAAAAAGTGTGGAGAGGACCAAGTTGCAGCTTTGCAAATCTGTTCCACAGAAGCTTCATTTTTTAATGCCCATGAGGAAGCAACAGCCCTAGTGGAATGAGTCGTAACCCTCTCAGGAGGCTGCTGTCCAGCAGTCTCATATGCAGAACGGATGATACTCCTCAGCCAAAAAGAAAGAGAGGTAGCTTTCTGAGCTCTACGTTTCCCAGAGAAAATTACAAACAAAGAAGAGGACTGACGAAAGTCCTTAGTCACTTGTAAATAAAATTTTAATGCACGAACAACGTCCAAATTGTGCAGAAGATGTTCTTTCTGAGAAGAAGGATTAGTACACAAGGAAGGAACAAAAATTTCCTGATTAATGTTCCTGTCTTAAACAACCTTAGGAAGGAAACCTGGTTTAGTACGTAAAACTACCTTATCTGAATGGAAAATAAGGTAAAGCGAAGTGTGTTGCAACGCCGAAAGTTCAGACACTCTGCGAGCTGAAGAACTAGCTACAAGAAATAAAACTTTCCAAGATAACAACTTAATATCTAAGGAATGCATAGGCTCAAACGGAGCCACTTGAAGAACTTTGAGAACTAAATTCAAACTCCATGGAGTAGTAACTGATTTGAACACAGGCCTGATCCTAACCAGGGCCTGACAAAATGATTGTACATCTGGGACCTCTGCCAGGCATTTGTGTAACAAAACAGATAAGGCAGAGATTTGACCTTTTAGGGAACTTGTCGATAAACCCTTCTCCAAACCTTCTTGGAGAAAAGACAAAATTCTGGGAATCCTAACTCTACTCTGTGAGTAGCCCTTGAATTCACACCAATAGAGATACTTACACCATATCTTATGAAAAATCATTCTAGTTACAGGCTTATGAGCCTGAATCATGGTCTCTATAACCGAGTCAGAAAAACCCAGCTTGGATAAAATTAAGCGTTCAATCTCCAAGCAGTCAGCTTCAGAGAAACTAGATTTGGGTGAAGGAAGGGTCCTTGAATTAGAAGGTCCTTCCTCAATGGTAGTCTCCAAGGTGGCAGAGATGACATGTCCACCAGAGCTGCAAACCAAATCCTGTAAGGCCAAGCAAGAGCAATGAGGATCACTGATGCCCTCTCCTGCTTGATTCAAGCAATGACCCGAGGAAGAAGTGCAAATGGAGAAAATAGGTATGCAAGGCTGAAGGACCAAGGAACCACCAGAGCATCTATCAGTTCCGCCTGGAGATCCCTGGACCTCAACCCGTATCTCGGGAGCTTGGCATTCTGACGAGATGCCATTAGATCTAACTCCGGCCGACCCCATTTGATAATCAGGTTGGAGAACACTTCCGGATGGAGTTCCCACTCCCCCGGATGGAAAGTCTGCCTTCTCAGAAAGTCCGCCTCCCAGTTGTCCACCCCTGGGATGTGGATCGCTGACAGATAACAAGAATGGGTCTCCGCCCACCGGATTATCTTGGCTGCCTCAGTCATCGCTAAAGAACTCCTCGTTCCTCCCTGATGATTGATGTAAGCCACTGAAGTTATGTTGTCTGATTGGAATCTGATAAACTGGTGCCAGGCCAGAAGAGCATTGAAGATCGCTCTTAGTTCCAGTATGTTCATAGGAAGGTCAGACTCCGCCTGAGTCCACACTCCCTGAGCCTTAGGGAACCCCAGACAGCTCCCCACTTCGGAAGGCTGGCATCTATTGTCACAATTACCCAGGAAGGTCTGCAAAAGCAGGTTCCCTGGGATAGATGATCCAGAGACAACCACCATTGAAGAGAGTCCCTCATCTCCTGTTCCAGGGTAATTCGAGGAGACAAATTATCCTCCCAGAATAAAAAGTCAGCACTTACCTTAAAGCTATCCAACAGCAAGACAGGTTTAAGAGGTCCTCTCCCTCCCATAGCCCTGTGGAAAATGATACAGCCTGAGATAAGTGTGCTTAGGCTATCAGGATTAGGGCAGCATAAATGTATGGGAGACGCAGTGAGAATTAGGTCCCACCAGTTCCCATTGCTCTAAAGCTGCCAAAAGCTCTACTGAAGAGACTGACATGGACTATGGCTACACCAAAGAACAAAGCAGCACAATCTTGCAGTACTTTAAAAATAAATAATAAAATCTTGATTGAAGAATCTTTTACTAATCTTTTACTAACACCTCACTTTACCTCTTCACTATCACTAACGTAGGCAAAGAGAATGACTGGAGTGGGAGGGAAGGGAGGAACTATTTAACAGCTCTGCTGTGGTGCTCTTTACCTCCTCCTGCTGACCAGGAGGTGAATATCCCATAAGTAATGAAGATAATCCGTGGACTCATCGTGTCTTAAAAAAGAAAAATAAATTTATTAAAAAGCAATTTCATGTGTACTTTAATAAAAAAACATAATGTAAGAATTTATCTGATAAATTCATATTGGCAAGAGTCCATGAGCTAGTGACATATGGGATATACAATCCCACCAGGAGGGGCAAAGTTTCCCAAACCTCAAAATGCCCATAAATACACCTCCCACCACACCAACAACTCAGTTTAATGAATATCCAAGTAGTGAGGTGATAAAATAAGGAGTAAAAAAGCATACAAAAAGAGGAACTGGAAATATAATTGTGCTTTTATACAAAAAATCATAACCACCATAAAAAAGGGTGGGTCTCATGGACTATTGCCAATATGAAGGAAATTAATTCCTCAGGTACGTTCTTACATAAATTATGTTTTCTTTCATGTAATTGGCAAGATTCCATGAGCTAGTGACGTATTGTATAGAAATACCCAAGATGTGGAAGTCCACAGAAGAGTCACTAGAGAGGGAGGGATAAAATTGCCCCGCCTCTAAATAAGCTTTGTGAATCAAAAACTTTAACCAATAAATGGCAGAGGCTGCTTTCTGACCTTTCCTAAAACCAGAAAAGACAACAACTAGAAGTCTTTCTGAAATCCTTAGTAGCTTCGGCATAGTATTTCAAAGCTCTTACAACATCCACAGCATGTAAAGATTTTTCAAGAGTATTCTTAGGATTAGGACACAAAGAAGGAACAACAATTTCCCTACTAATGTTGTTAGAATTCACAACCTTAAGAAGAAATTTAAACTAAGTCTGCAAAACAGCTTTATCCTGATGGAAAATCAGAAAAGGAGATTCACAAGAGAGAGCACACAATTCAGAAACTCTTCTAGCTGAAGAGATAGCCAAAAGGAACAACACTTCAAGAAAGTAGTGTAATATCCAAAGAATGCATAGGCTCAAAAGGCCTGCAAAAACTTTAAAACCAAATTAAGTCTCCAATTAGGAGAAATTGATTCAATAACAGGCTTGATACGAACCAAAGCCTGAACAAAACAGTGAATGTCAGGAAGATTAACAATCTTTCTATGAAATAAAACAGAAAGTGCAGAGATTTGTCCCTTCAAAGTACTTGCAGACAAACCTTTATCCAAACCATCCAAAAGAAACTGTAAAATTCTAGGAATTCTAAAAGAATGCCAAGAGAATATATTAGAAGAACAGCATGAAATATAGGTCTTCCAAACTTGATAATAAATCTTCCTTGAAACAGACTCATGAGCCTGTAACATAGTATTAATGACTCTATGACTAAGTACTAAGCATTCAATTTCCATACCTTCTCATTTAGAGATTTGAGATCCTGATGGAAAAATGGCCATTGAGACAGAAGTTTTGGCCTTAAAGGAAGTGACCAAGGCTGACAACTGGACATCCGGACAATAGCTGCATACCAAAACCTGTGAGGCCATGCTGGTGCTTTCAGAAACACATGAGACTGTTCCATTATGATTTTGGAAATCACCCTTGGAAGAAGAACCAGATGCGCAAAGATGTAGGCAGGTTTGTAAAACCAAGGAACTGCTTAGGCATCCACCATCCCTGGGCCTGAAAAAGGTAACTGGGACGTTTCTTATTCAGATGTGAAGCCCTAAGATCTATTTCTGGATGACCCCACATCTGTACAATCTGACAAAACACATCTGGATGGAGAGACCACCTCTCAATTGTTTACACCTGGGATATGAATCGCAGAAATTAGACGTGAGTTGGATTCTGCACAAAAAAGAATTTGAGACACTTTTTTCATTGCTAAGGGACTGTGAGTCCCTCCCTGATGATTGACATATGCCACAGTTGTGATGTTGTCTGTCTGAAAGCAAATGAAAAGTTCTCTCTTCAATAGAGGCCAAGCCTGAAGAGCTCTGAAGATAGCATGGAGTTATAAAATATTTATTGGTAACCTCGTCTCTTGAAGTTTCCAAACCCCTTGTGCTGTTAGAGACCCCCAAACAGCTCCCAAACCTGCAAGACTTGCATCCATAGAGATATCAGTCCAGGAAGGACAAACAAAGGAGGCCCCCTGAATAATACAATGATGGTCTAACCACCAAGTCAGAGAGAGTCGAATGCTGGGATTTAAGAATATCAATTGTGATATCTGAGTATGATCCCTGCACCATTGATTTAGCATGCAAAGCTGCAGTGGATCTCATATGAAAATGAGCAAAGGGGATTGCATCCAATGCTGCAGTCATGAGACCTAAAACATTCATGCACATAGCCACTGAAGGGAATGATCGAGACTGAAGTTTAGACAAGCTGAAATTTATTTCATTCATCTCTTGTCTGTTAAAGACAAAGTCATGGACACTGAATCTATCTGGAAACCTAAAAAGGTGACCCTTGTCTGAGGAATCAAGAAACTCTTTGGTAAACTGATCATCCAACCATGTCTTTAAAGAAACAACACAAGTTGAATCGTGTGAGATTCTGCTAACGAAAAGATTGAGCTAGAACCAATATATCTTCCAAATAAGGAAATACCGAAATACCCTGCTCTCTGATTACAGATAGAAGGGCACCTTGAACCTTTGAGACGATTCTTGGAGCTGCCGCTAGGCCAAACAGTAGAGTGACAAATTGGTAATGTTTGTCTAGAAAAGAGAATCTCAGAAACCGATAGTGGTCTGGATGAATCGGAATGTGAAGATACGCATCTTGTAAGTCAGATTTAAAATGGTAAAGGTGCCTGCTAATGGATAATATCAGGTAATGATTAATATAATAAATGCAGCGAGATTTATAAATCCAATCAATAATTACTTAACCAATAACATCAGTGAGCTGATATAGAAGTGATAAAATGTGTTACAATATTGCTAGTAACAAAATATTGTAATAAAAGACAACCCCATGTAGCGGATACTAGTATGGGGATATCAACAATGCGTGCTATATAGTGCACTATGATAGTGTATAAAACATAATATACAAATAAAAGTGATAAACAGAAAATTAACACAACACAAAATGAACGTAATCACTGTTGTGGGGTAGTGATAAAGTCCTGACTATATCCAAAAGAGTTCCGAAAAATACTTTTGTTTTGCTCCTTGGATGCTGAGGGTCCCAGTGATTGGGTATCGTGAGGCTGCTGTACTTCTTCCAACACTAATTGGTAATAAGCAAAGCTCTATAATAGTATGAAAGAAAAAGAAGAAGGTGCCACAATAGTGCAAGATCAGTGATGTAGGTAGATCGCACAAACAACAGATTGTACTTACTAGAAGTAAAGCACTTGAGAAGTTCCACAGGTACACTCTGGACTCTTAATAGCTGCCCAGATAGCTATCCTCTCGCTCCTTCGATAATGCTGGTAATCCAGAGTCTGGAATCGATGACTACAGGTATATTGTGCCCCAGGCAAATATAGACACAAATATGTTTTACAATAATACCTGTGTCCCAAAGTCGTAAAAACAACTTTAGTTTTATTTAAAACAGAGTTAAAACACAACGTGTTTCCCGGTTTCCAGACCGTTTTATCAGGTGTATTGCACTGTTAAAACATCACGACTTATAAAGATAAATTTGGTGTGTAGTGACGATTACTGTGCATGTGTATGCAAATGAACAGACCATTGAGCGCCCATGCTTAGACCGGCTTACATTCTATTGGCGAATTAGCGGGGGGTGTAGTGTTACTAGATACAGAGTATATTGTTCAAAATGTAACTCCGCCCGGCTTCCATTCTATTGGCTCATTTACGGAGGTGCGTAGTATTCCTAATACAGAGTATGCTAACCGAATTGAAAGAGTTACCTTATGAGGAATGTCACTGATTTAACATGACAAAAGCTAAAATAAACTAGCCAATTTCCATTATATCGTATAAGTGTCTTATGTATAGATGTATTTATAGTGAAAAAAGATGGAACCACGATCGTTGTCCTTATGGGACTTAAATGATCATTATAATGATATTGGGGAATTGCTATATAAACAGATATAAAGTAATGATTATATTATAAAATGAAGAAGCCAGTTAAGCCAAGCACTCTAATGATTGCCGATATCCACAAACGCAAACTCCTACAAAGCGGATATCATACCATTAAAAAGTAAGAAATAAACATATATAACTAAAAACATATATACACAATTTTTGCTGTATCTATACAGTTCCCAATTAGCAGTATAGTCGACAATAGTCATCATAGTAACATATAATGGGGCACCACAGTTTGGGTGATTAGTAAGTAGCATATTAGCCAATATTGATTATAGTTACATACCCATTATTCAACCAAATGCACAAAACATAATACAGTCATAAATGTTCTATTGATACCTCTATCTATAGATAGAAAAAACATAAAGGACATATTATTCAGTATTAAAAAAAAATATTAATAAATGCAGTACTAGGTGAAAACAGAAATATGAATTAATTAGAAACAGCCATATCAATGTTTTCTTTTAATCCATATGGATTTATGGTTTTCATTTTCCATATCCAATATGTCTCCCTTTGACCCAAATGCAGAAACCTATTTTTCCCCCATTTGGGAATAATATGCTCAATATGTAAAATTCTAAAGATATCTGATTCCCCTTCATGATGTTTTACTTATACACTATGGTTGGTTAGGGATTTTTCAGATTCCTTAGGTGTTCCCCCCATCTCTTTTTTAGGGGTCTAGAGGTCCTCCCAATATACTGTATTCCACATTTACATTGCAACAAATAGATTACGAAAGAGGAATCACATGTAAAGTGAGATGTAATTTTGAATTCCTCTTTAGTGGACTAGGATATAAAATCTGTTTTATTCCCAGTGGTATACATGCAAAGACCACAATTGGCTCTATTGCATTTAAAAAAACCTTTTTTATTCCCAGAAAAGAACTTTTAGTTAATCTATTTCTGTCATTAATTACCGGTTTCCTCATAACTACCTTACTGGGGGCCAATCTATTCTTCAGGGTGGGAGCCCTCCTTAAGGTATAAATAGGAGACTTGACTAATATATCTTTAAGTATGGGGTCTCCCTTTAAAATAAAGCAGTGTTTCCGTAGAATATTTTTAATTTTATTTTGGTTATTATTATATCTTGTTATAAACCGTGGACTAGTACTAGATTTCGATATGGATTTAACATTATCCTCAATAAAGACTTGTCCTTGGCTCTGGTTGTTATAGTTATTTTTAAAAAAATGTGATCTATCTTTGTTCCTTGCTTTATAATAACTGTCTTCTACCAATTTCAAAGGGTATTTTCTCTCAAGAAATCTTTTTCTCTAGATTTTGGATTGTTCATCATACACTAGCACATCAGTGCAGTTTCTGCAAATTCTCCAAAATTGATTAAAAGGAATGTTTTCTTTCCAAGGTTTATAATGGTTACTATTATAATTTAAGTAGCTATTAGTGTCTACTGTTTTAAAAAAATGTTTTTGTTTGAATGGTCCCTTCATTACCCCAATACAGTACAGGGTCCAGAAACTCAATTTTATCTTTATCAATTTTAGATGTAAAATGAAGGCTCATGTAATTTTTATTAAGTGACTCAACAAATTGGGTAGCTGATGTCACCGTGCCATTCCAAATGAACAAGATATCATCTATGAAGTGGCCATAGAAGACCAGGCCTGCCCCTAGGGGAGAGTTGTATATGTATTTTTCTTCAAAAATCCCCATAAATAAATTAACAAAGCTAGGGGCAAACCTGGTCTCTATGGCCATTCCCTTGAGCTGCAGAAAAAATTGTTCCTGGAACACAAAATAATTGAGAAGAAACAATCTCTGTTCTTCAGGTAAATATATATCTCTAGTTAAAAAGCTGTCTATTGCTTGAATACCAAGATCATGCGCTATATTAGAATATAATGCTGATACATCACAAGATATCCATAATAAATTATCATTCTGGTCAGTATTCTTAAACTTGGACAGCTTACATATTAAATCTGGAGTGTCTTTGATGTAAGAAGGTAATTCTCTTACAGATTTTTTCAAGAATTGGTCAATATATTCCGATAAATTGCAAGTCAGGTTGCCAATTCCCGAAATGATTGGTTGTCCTGGTGGATTTATTGTACATTTGTGAATTTTAGGGAGGTGGTGATAGTATGCAAGATTTGGGGTACTGGGGATAAGATACTCTTTATAATATCCGGCATCAATAAGTTTAATAAGACTACCCAAATATTGTTTTGTAGGATTAAATGATAGTCTCTTATAATATTCAGTATCTAAAAGGATACAATTAGCTTCCTTTATATAGTCCTCCCAATCTTGCAATACTATCCCATTTCCCTTGTCCGCTTGTCTTTTCACCAAGGATTCTTTATTAGCTAACTTGGATAGAACTTTAAGTTCAAACACATTCAAATTAGAGATCTTATTATTTGTACCTAATGATCCAAATTCCTCCAAAACTAAATTTTGGAAGAGTTGAATGCTATAGTTAGTGGTGGGAGGATTAAAATTTGATTTGGGCATTAAATTTGAATGTATAAAATCCTCAAATAGAGAATCATATAAATTTTCAGGTTCAAAAAAGACAATATCAGTGACCGGTCTTTCTACCATATTGTCTGTTACTATTGCTATTTGTTTCTAAAAATTTAATTTTTTGTCACAAAAATATCTTTGTAGAGATAGTTTCCTGATAAATCTATTTAAATCTACAAATAGTTCAAATAGACTGTGATCATTAGAGGGACAAAAAGACAGACCTCTATTTAACACACATATCTCCTCATTTGTAAGTGAGTGACTAGAAAGGTTAAATATACCCTTTAAAGGGACAGTTCACCCAAAAACTTTCTCCCCTTTAAATTATTCCCAATGATCCTTTTTACCTGTTAGAGTGTATTAAATTGGTTGCAAGTAGCTCCTTTACTCATATTTCAGCATTTGAAATAGCTGATTTAGCTTGTGGTTTCCCAACCTATACTGAAAGTTTTGATACTGGCGTATATGCTATTGACAAGCCTAAGTAAACACAGCCAGCAGAAGAGATTACACCCTCAGTGGGGGCATGATAGTTAAGTAATAAAATGATAATTTCCATTGTTCTCTCTATGTATTGAGCTTTAGTGTTCCAGACAAATATAATATAAGGAAGCAAGTCTGTGTACATGAAAGTGATAACATAATGAGATCTGATATTACCTGAAGCTCAACCCATTGTAATAGGCTGTGGTTTTAAAGCACAAAACCAGCTACTTCAGATACACAAATAAACCCGAAAATGCAATTTCTCAAATATTTTATACTCTGCAGTTGGTATAACAAGTCATTTAAAATACATTTATGGAAAAACAATTTTACAGTGTACTGTCCCTTTAATTCTCTTAAATTTCTCCTTTTTGGTAGATTTTGCTCTCCCTCTGCTGCCACGTTGGCGTATGTTATATTTTTTGAGGGGGTGAGAAACTCTTCCCTGATATGTTCCTTTTCTAGTTGTTTTAATCGAATCGGTGTTTGTCTTGGATACAGTCTGTAGTAATTTTGATTCTTGTTCAAGTGAAAAACCTGAGGTTTATCCTGTGGATATACTGGTCTCTCTCTCTCCTATTTTCCTGGTTAGGCTGATTCTTATTAGAACAATGTCTATTGTTATAATAATCTCTATGTTGTTCCCTTTCATACCATTCATTCTCATAGTCCCTATGATATTGAGGATTATTTTTGGGTGTATAGTTATTGATTCTATTTTGTTGTCTAAAAGAGGTATTACACTCTCTTGCTCTCCAAGAAGAATCATACTGTCGAGATGTATTGGACCCCTGGTTATTATAATCAGCATTCCAATTTTTCTTTGGGTGTATAAATTCTGCCTCTTTATATATTACATTCTTTTTTTATCTTTGGGTTTTTTATAATTAACTTTTACCCATTTATCATTAGTGTTATTTATATCGGTGGAAACTTCATTACAGATACCATCATCTTCTATTCTATTTTCAATACTGGGTTTGCTATTATACACACACCCTTCTAAATAATCTTTTTCATCTCTAACTAATTTCTTAGCCTTAATCTTAATTAATTTCTTTTGATAGTTATCTGTTTTAGCCAAAATGTCTTTATTCTTATTGGCATAGTCAGAGTGATGTTCAAATTTTAACAGAGCGGATTGTAAATTGTCTATCTCAAGTTCAGTATTTTTCAAAAGCATTTCTCTATGTTCTATTAATAAATCAATCAATTTAAAGGAACATTCTGACAACAAATCCTGCCATTTTTGTATCAAATCCACATCATTAGTAAAAGAACACAATTTTGAAATCCTAAGTAGGTATATGCCCTTTCATTTTATATTTTTTTAAGGTGTCAATGTCCCACCAATGTCAATGCTCTTGTTTGAGAGCATCTTAAAGTTTCTGAAATAATTGTGAAATAGATAAAATGTTGTTATCAGTTATTGTGGAAACCTCCATCAGATTTTCACAATTACTCAGAGTCAAACGACTCTGATTTCTTAGCTCCTTGACACTCCAGATTTAATATGTAAGCTGTCCAAGTTTAAGAATACTGATCAGAATGATAATTTATTATGGATGTCTTGTGATGTATAAGCATTATATTCTAATATGGTGCATGATCTTGGTATTCAAGCAATAGACAGCTTTTTAACTAGAGACATATATTTACCTGAAGAACAGAATGTGATTGCTTTTGTTTTGGAGCAGAATTATTTTGTGTTTCAGGAACATTTTTTCCTGCAGATCAAGGGAACGGCCATGGGGACCAGGTTTTCCCCTAGCTTTGCTAATTTATTTATGGGGATTTTTGAAAAAAAAATACATATACAACTCTCCCCTAGGGCAGGCCTGGTCTTATATGGCCGCTTCATAGATTATCTCTTGTTCATTTGGAATGGCACAGAGACATCAGCTACCCAATTTGTTGAGTCCCTCAATAAAAATGACACGGGCCTTCATTTTACATCTAAAATTGATAAAGATAAAATTGAGTTTCTGGACCCTGTACTGTATTGGGGTAATGAAGGGAATGAGAGAAAATACCCTTTGAAATTGGTAGAAGACCGTTATTATAAAGCAAGGAACAAAGATAAATCAGATTTTTTTTTAAATAACTACAACAACCAGAGCCAAAGACAAGTCATCATTGAGGATAATGTTAAATCCATATTGAAATCTAGTACTAGTCCACGGTTTATAACAAGGTATAATAATAACCACAATTAAAATAAAAAATATTCTACGGAAACACTGGTTTATTTTAAAGGGAAACCCCATACTTAAAGATATATTAGACGAGTCTCCTATTTGTACCTTTAGGCGGGCTCCCACCCTGAAGAATAGATTGGCCCCCAGTAAGGTAGTTATGAGGAAACCGGTTATTAATGACAGAAATAGATTAACTAAATGTTCTTTTCTAGCGGATAAAAAAGTTTTTTTTTTTTAAATGCAAAAGAGCCAATTGTGGTCTTTGCATGTATACCACTGGGAATAAATCAGACTTTATATCCTACTCCACTAAAGAAGAATTCAAAATGACATCTCACTTTACATGGGATTCCTCTTTCATAGTCTATTTGTTGCAATGTAAATGTGGAATACAGTATATTGGGAGGACCTTTAGACCGCTAAAAAAGAGATGGGGGAACACCTAAGGAATCTGAAAAAATCCCTAACCAACCATAGTGTACCCCGTCACAAAGTAAAACATCATGAAGGGGAATCAGATATCTTTAGAATTTTCCCTATTGAGCATATTATTCCCAAATGGGGGAGAAATAGGTTTCTGCATTTGCGTCAACGGGAGACATATTGGATATGGAAAATGAAAACCATATATCCATATGGATTAAAAGAAAACATTGATATGGCTGCTTTTAATTAATTCATATTTCTGTTTTCACCTATTTGTGCCCTTTGAGATTATATATACACTATGTAGTTTATTTGGTTTTTAGATGTGATCTCTATCGAAGTACTGCATTTATTAATATTTTTTTAATACTGAATAATATGTCCTTTATGTTTTTTCTATCTATAGATAGAGGTATCAATAGAACATTTATGACTGGATTATGCTTTGTGCATTTGGTTGGATAATACTATAATCAATATTTTCCAATATGCTACTTACTAATCACCCAAATTGTGGTGCCCCATTATATGTTACTATGATGACTATAGTCGACTATACTGCTAATTGGGAACTGTATAGATACAGCAAAAATGGTGTATATATGCTTTTAGTTATATATGTTTATTTATTATTTTTTAATGGTATGATATCCACTTTGTAGGAGTTTGCGTTTGTGGATATCGGCAATCATTAGAGCGCTTGGCTTAACCGGCTTCTTCATTTTATAATATAATCTTTACTTTATATCTGTTTATATAGCAATTCCCCATCATTATAATGATTATTTAAGTCCCATAAGGACAACGATCGTGGTTCCATCTTTTATCACTATAGATATATCTATACATAAGACACTTATACTTATAATTACACTTAATATAATGGAAATTGGCTAGTTTATTTTAGCTTCTGTCATGTTAAATCAGTAACATTCCTCATAAGGTAACTCTTTCAATTCGGTTAGCATACTCTGTATTAGGAATACTACACACCTCCGTAAATGAGCCAATAGAATGGAAGCCAGGCAGAATTACACTGTGGACAATATACTCTGTATCTATTCGCCAATAGAATGTAAGCCAGTCTACACATGGGTGGTCTGTTTATTTGCATACGCATGCGCAGTAATTGGCACTACACGCCAAATTTATCTTTATAAGTTGTGATGTTTTAACAGTGCAATACACCTGATGAAACGGTCTGTGAACCGGGAAACACGTGTTTTAACTCTGTTTTAAATAAAACTAAAGTTGTTTTTATGACTTTGTCATCATGAACATTATTACTCTAGCTCTCCTCGGGACACAGGTATTATTGTAAAACCTATTTACATCTATATTTGCCTGGGGCACAATATACCTGTAGTCATCGATTCCGGATTCGGGATTACCAGCATTATTGAAGGAGCGAGAGGATAGCTATCTGGGCAGCTATTAAGAGTTCAGAGTGCACCTGTTGCACTTCTTAAGTGCTTTACTTCTAGTAAGTACAATCAGTTGTTTGTGCTATCTACCTACATCACTGATCTTGCACTATTGTGGCGCCTTCTTCTTTTTCTTTCATAGCATCCTGTAAGTCTATTGTGGACATATAATGACCTTGCTGAGCAAAGGCAGAATAGTCCATATAGTCACCATCTTGAAAGCTGGGACCCTTACAAAACGATTAAAAAATGTTGGATCCAGGATAGGTCTGAATAAATGTTCTTTATTTCGGACAATGAATAGATTTGAATAAAAACCCAGACCCTGTTCCAGAAATGGAGCTCGAACAATTACCCCTGAAAGCTCCATATCTGAAACACATTTCAGAAAGGCCTGAGCTTTTACAGGATTTGTTGGAATGTGAGAGAGAAATAATCTTCTCACAGGAGGTCTTATTTTGAAACCTTTTCGATAACCCTGAGAGACAATGTTGTGAATCCACTGATTCTGAACGGAATCTGCCCAAATGTCTTGAAATAATTTCAATCTGCCCCCCACCAGCAAAACTGGATTGAGGGCCATACCTTCATGCAGTCTTGGGGGCTGGCTTTGGTTTTTATAAGGCTTGGATTTATTCCAACTTGAAGATGGCTTCCAATTGGAATCAGAGTCCTTAGGGGAAGGAGTGGTTTTCTGTTCTCTATTCTGATGAAAGGAACGAAAACGATTAGAAGCTTTAGATTTACTCTTAGATTTTTTTATCTTGGGGAAGAAAAATGCCTTTTCCACCAGTGACAGTGGAAATAATAGAATCCAACTGAGAACCAAACAAATTATTACCATGGAAAGATAATAATCTAGATTTAGATACCATATCAGCATTCCATGATTTAAGC
The DNA here is from genome assembly GCF_027579735.1 of Bombina bombina. Classification (NCBI taxonomy): domain Eukaryota; kingdom Metazoa; phylum Chordata; class Amphibia; order Anura; family Bombinatoridae; genus Bombina; species Bombina bombina. Next base: position 416,540,151 of record NC_069504.1, read on the forward strand.
CATAAAGCTCTTCTAGCTAAAATAGCTAAAGACTTAGAGGCCTATTTATCAAATATCTGACAGTGCGGATCAGGTCCGACAGACATCGCTGAATGCGGACAGCAATACACTCTCCATATTCAGCATTGCACCAGCATCTCTTGTGAGCTGCTGGTGCAACGCCGCCCCCTGCAGACTCACAGCCAATCGGCTGCCAGTTGGGGGGTGTCAGTCCACCTGATCGTTCTCAATGGTGTTAAATTGCGGCGATCTCTGTCCAACTCATCAGAGCAGTCGGCCAGGGTTATGGTGCAGCGGTCTTTAGACCGCTGCTTCATAACTGGTATTTCTGGCGAGTCTGACAACTTGCCAGAAACACGGGCCCTCAAGCTTCATTCGGAGCTTGATAAATGGGCCTCATAGACTTAACATCTATTTTGATAATATCAAAAGTAGCATCACAGATAAAATGATTAACATGTTGAAGCAAATGAACAATGCTAGACAAATCCGGATCTGTTTCCTGTTGTGCTAAGCTATCCAACCAAAAAGTTGAAGCAACTGCATCATCAGCCATAGAAATGGCAGGCCTAAGAATATAGCCAGAATGTAAATAAGCTTTCCTTAGATAAGATTCCATCTTTCTATCCAAAAGATCCTTAAAATAAGTACTATCTTCCATAGGAATAGTAGTACGTTTAGCAACAGTAAAAATAGCCCCATCAACCTTAGGGACTTTTCCCAAAACTCTAAACTAGCCACTGGCAAAGGATACATTTTTTCAAACCTAGAAGAAGGATGAAGTAAATGAAGTACCAGGCTTAGACCATTCCTTAGCAATCACATCAGAGACAGCATCTGGAACAGGAACAACCTTAGGAGTAACCACAGGAGGTTTAAAAACTGTGTTGTGTTTACTGGTTTTGTTATCAAGAGGATCAGACTCTTCCATATCCAAAGTAATCAATACTTCTTTCAACAAAGAATGAATATAATCAATCTTAAAAAGATAAGAAGATGAGGTTTGGGAAGTTTTGCCCCTCCTGGTGGGATTGTATATCCCATACGTCACTAGCTCATGTACTCTTGCCAATTACATGAAAGTAAATAAAACAAAATCACTTAGAATTTCAATAAACTTGGTGGAATTCATATAAAGAAAAAAATACTTAAAAAGAAACATCATTATGCAATATATATATATATATATATATATATATATATATATATATATATATATATATATATTTATAGAATAAAATAAGAAACCCTTAAGTGAGAAATCCCAGTTGTCTGTAATACAATTTCCCCAATTCAGACTGAAGAAGAATCTACAGTTCCTGGTGCATACCTGGGAATATTCCTTCCTTCTAATTAATCACCTTCTAGCTAATTATTTACTCTTCTTCAATGAAGAGACTCATAGAACTGCTCAACCTTTATTTAGCATTAATTAAAGGCATACATTTAAAAAATAAACAAAATCAGAACTGTGAGACTGAGCCCCCTGCTGTCATCACTGTTTATTTTGCTAAGTGATAAAATAATCACAGTTTGTTGGGGCATCACCTGACACGTTTTACAGTCTACTGGTTTCTTCACAGGTGAAATGTTTGTGCCAACTACCAAATGTCTAGTAATATATTACCAAGGAGGACCAAAAGTGTGTCAGGAGATCTGTAGAATAAGTTCTCTAGAATCACAACAGTCAAAAGGCATTATTTTTTTACTTCTAATCATTTTAAAAGTAGTATTTGTTCAGTTTTTACAGTTTTTATTTTTTAATACTGTACAAAGGAACTTAGTTGTAATTGTGTTGAAGTTTATAGTGATTAACTTGTGAGGAAATCAGAGGGGGTACCACACTGGGGCGAGGAGTTAAACAAGTTGGCTTTAATTGTGGTGGGGATATTAAACATTGGTATTAAAGGAAGAAGATAATGTTTTCTAATAATTTTAAATTATATTGAAGATAAATTATAGAGTTCTCTTGTTCTATTATTCATTCTGTTATTGCACTTTTGTAGTGTGTTTACCATGTTACTTAATGAAGAGGCATCTGTTCAATAAACTAGATGTAAATTTTCATTGTTTAGACTTTTATTACTATGTATATAAATCACTCTCTGATTACTTGAATTTAATGTGATAAGGGAACAAGAGGCCTAAATTATTGTTGCATTTTATTTCCCCTGCATGCATATATTTGGCTGAGTGCTTAATTTACCTTATTACATAAATAGACATAGTAAAAAATAAAACCTTAGATTAGCTTTAAATGTATGGTGAATTCTACAAAGTCAGGAGTATCATTTTTAGCATTGAAATAGAAAGCAAATATAACAAATAAACAGATGGTGCCATCAATTTCTGCACAGAAATTACAGATACAGTATAAATGCAGCAAATATAAAGAAGGCATTTAAAAGAAGATGCTATAAACTAAAATATGAAGTATAATTTTAAACGTTTTATCATTAAGTTATCAAAAAAAATGTTTGTTGATTGAATTGTTAAAGGGGCAGTCTACACCAGAATTGTTATTGTTTAAAAAGATAGATAATCCCTTTATTACCCATTCCCTAGTTTTGCACAACCAACACAGTTATACAAATACACTTTTTACCTCTGTGATTATCTTGTATCTAACCCTTTGCAAACTGCCCCCTTATTTCAGTTCTTTTGACAGACATCCATTTTAGCCAATCAGAACTGGCTCACCTGAACTCCACGTGCCTGAGTACAGTGTTATCTATATGACACACATGAACTAACACCCTCTAGTGGTGAAAAAAAGTCAAAATGCCCTGAGAAAAGAGGCGGCCTTCAAGGGCTAAGAAATTAGCATATGAACCTCCTAGGTTTAACTTTCAACTAAGAATACCAAGAGAACAAAGCAAAATAGGTGATACAAGTAAATTGGAAAATTGTTTAAAATTACATTCTCTACCTGAATCATGAAAGTTTATTTTGGAATAGACTGTCCCTTTAACTAAGCATGTACAAATGGAGCGCTAAATTATTTTTTTCGTTCATGCACTGATATTACAAGTTGCAAAGTAAAATATAGCACGTTAGTGAAAAACTAGACTTCTATAGGGCGTACTGTAAAATGAAATATCTAACAGTTATTGCTTACGCTCTAACCCGACACAGCGCTAGACCAACTGTTGAGTTAGGAATACTTTAGGAATACTTTACATTCACATATTTATTTATTTATTTATTTATATATATATATATATATATATATATATATATATATATATATATATATATATATTAAATATACATCTATACCTATATATATATATATTTTAAATATGCATCTATACCTATATATCTATATATCTATATGAATATATATATATATACAGGGCTCAAAATTTCAGGTAATAAGCTACTAGCCAGGCCAAAAATGTTACTCGCCACTTCTGATCCCACCCATCACCCTCCCACTGCATACCCACGCCACGCCCACTACTTCAACCCTTCTTTTCATATGTTTAGCCAGTGCAGTAACTTTATTTTTATTTTATTTGATAAATAGAGAGGGAGGGAGGGAGAGGCAGAGGAAGGGAGAGAGAGAGAAACAGAGGAAGGGAGGGAGAGAGGGAGGAAGAGACAGAGAGAGGGAGGGAGGGAGAGACAGAGGGAGGGAGGGAGAGACAGAGAGAGACGCAGGGAGAAGAGGGAGAGAGAGGGAGAGACAGTGAGAGGGAGGGAGAGACAGAGAGAGACAGAGGAAGGGAGAGAGGGAGAGACAGAGAAAGGGAGGGAGAGACAGAGGAAGGGAGGGAGGAAGAGACAGAGAGAGGGATGGAGGGAGAGACAGAGAGAGGGAGGGAGAGACAGAGAGAGGGAGGAAGAGAGAGCGAGAAACAGAGGGAGGGAGAGAGGGAGGGAGAGACAGAGAGAGGGAGACAGAGAGAGGAAGGGAGAGAGAGGGATGGAGAGAGAGGGAGGGAGAGAGAGGGAGGGAGAGAGGGAGAGAGAGGGAGGAAGAGAGAGGGAGGGAGAGAGAGGGAGGAAGAGAGAGGGAGGGAGAGAGAGAGAGAGAGAGAGAGAGAGAGAGAGAGAGAGAGAGAGAGAGAGAGAGAGAGAGAGAGAGAGAGAGAGAGAGAAAGAGTGAGAGAGAGAGGGAGAGGGAGGGAGAGAGAGGGAGAGACAGTGAGAGGGAGGGAGAGACAGAGAGAGGGAGGGAGAGACAGAGAGAGACAGAGGAAGGGAGGGAGGGAGAGACAGAGAGAGGGATGGATGGAGAAACAGAGAGAGGGAGGGAGAGACACAGAGATGAAGAGAGACGGAGAAACAGAGGAAGGGAGGGTGAGACAGAGAGAGGGATGGAGGGAGAGACAGAGAGAGGGAGGGAGAGAGAGAGAGGGAGAGAGAGGGAGGGAGGGAGAGACAGAGGGAGGGAGTCAGAGAGAGACAGAGGAAGGGAGGGAGGAAGAGACAGAGAGAGGGATGGATGGAGAGACAGAGAGAGGGAGGGAGAGACACAGAGAGGAAGAGAGAGGGAGAAACAGAGGAAGGGAGGGAACTGATGCTGCAGAAGCGCAATATGCAGCCTATAATTACGGCGTTCTGCAGTGACTCTTATAAGCTCGGTCCCCACACGCTGCCTATAGTTGCATGCAGCGCTACACAGGAGCAATATGCTAATGCTTCCTTTGGTTGCCCGGTCCCCACAAGCATCCAATACAATTTTAACAACTTTTTTTTTACTTCCTGTCTGCTCACTCTTCTCTGACGGCAATGGGCATAGCATGCTGGGAAATGTAGTTCACTCTTGTGGAAGAGAGCTGGTGGCTACGTTCCCTAATGTGTTTCAGCAAAACCGATCAGTTCACAACTGAACATGGCAACATAGTGACGATCCAGAGCTTGTCAGATATCCTGCTTTTTCTGCAGACATGCTACATTTTCTGCAAAGACATCGCAGATCGCAGCATGTTCTGCCTTAGGGCTCCCCCCCCCTCCTCCTGTCTTTACAGAAGCCCGCCCGCGGGATAATTTTTAGTAACACTTTTAAAAAATAAAGTTTTGGGGACAATTTTGCAAGTGTCTGGGCTGGGCTGGCCACTGAGTGTAACGCATGAGTTCCACCCTGCTTGCAGCCCGATAGGAACTGAGGAACTGATAGTCACTGACTAACGATGGAAACTTACTCGCCACTGCTTTAATTCCACTCGCCAATGGCGAGTTGGCGAGTGGAATTTTTGAGCCCTGATATATATATATATATATATATATATATATACTGTATATATATATATATATATATATATATATATATATATATACTGTATATAAACTTCCAAAAGCTTGTCAACTTATAAATGTATAGTTAGTCTAATAAAAAGTATCATTGATCAATTATATATATATCTCAATGCAGAAGAGCACCCACCAGGATTTTCAACAATTATTTTTCTTTTGATGTTTGATGGAGGGGGGAATACCCCAAAAACATTCACAATATAATGAATAAATTGTTGAAAATCTCAGCGAGTGCTCTTCTGCATTGACTGTGTTTTGTTTTTGGATGCACCCTGGGTTATTTGTTCTAGGAACTGAGAATGCTGGCTTCACCACAAAATTCCGTTTAAGTACTTTAATTTTTAGGTTTTGGATGGAGAGATCTGTTTGAGTAAAATGACGTCTGACTGGGGTACAGTATTCGTCTCATCAAAAAACCAAAAGAATAGCGGTGCACAGGAAAGCACTGTAGAATACAAAATACATTTATTGGCAGCTGGATAAAACAATACTACACTATAAAATAGCTTTCAAGCACATGAAAGAACACAGTATTCGTCTTCCTCATGGTTTGTGATGGACTGTCTGTGCTGGTTCATCCTGAGATGCAGTTTTAGGACAGTTTCTCCAATGTAGCAACCTTGGTCACATGCTATAAATCATTTTTTTTTATTGTTTATATTTAATATTTTAATAACATGCATTAAAGACAGCAATTCTTCATGTGCGATAAACCAACAGTGTTAGTCCTAATTTGCAACCCCCGATGCGTGTTATGCATATTTTACATTCCTTTGTTCTTCACATATAAAAGAGTGTACTTTTTATTATTAAAGATATATATAGAAAGAAATTGAAAACAGGGCGCACACTCCTCTAAGCATAGTAAGTTAAAACACAGAAAATGTATTATAAATGATGACAAATATTGACCTCAAACAACTATGAGGTATGAGTCAGGCACTTAGAAAACCGTATAGGTCTCTCAACGATATCCCCCAAAAATGAACAGTTCCAGGGATACTTCCTTAATGCATAAGAAGTCAATGAAGATTCTCCTGTGTTTACTGAAGGAGATCGTGTCCTTAGAGTAGTTGTATTTGGGTCTGTGAAAGCCGTGAACTACTCTAAGGACACAATCTCCTTCAGTGAGCACAGGAGGATCTTCATTGACTCCTTATGTATTAAGGAAGTATCCCTGGAACTCTGCCACTGTTCGTTTTTGGGGGATATCGTTGAGAGACCTATACGATTTTCTAAGTGCCTGACTCATGCCTCATAGTTGTTTGAGGTCAAAATTTATGACTTTTTAATTGTCATCATTTGTAATAAATTTTCTCTGTTTTAACTTACTACGCTTAGAGGAGTGTGCACTCTATTTTCTATTTCTTTCTATACAGCTATCACTCTGTTTCCAGTGCCATGATTTACAAGGGGCAGCAACTCCAATACCTGCATAGTGATCTATGTACTTTGGATAGGGCGCTTTTTAATTGTGTTTAGTTTGATATATATATATCTATATCTAAGTGGTTGCCTTTTGATCCAGCATACTTAACTAACATTATATATATTATATATATTATATATAAAGAATATATACAAACTGTTTATATACAACTACATATATTCATACATCCAAATATTTATTTGAGGACATATTCCCTTGCCTCCCTTACTCTTGCTTTGGTGTTAACATACACCATCCATTTCTACTCGTCGCTGATCGCTGATCCCTGTGATCTAACAGGTGAGCATTTATTATCATTCATTTTGATCTTAATTACTCACCACTTATCTGGGGAAATTCCCATTTTTGCTTTCTTCCCCCTCCCCCACCAACTTATGAGGAACATCTTCTGCAAGCGCTATCAGAACACACCCGATTCCAATATATATATATATATATATATATAAACATATATATACTGTATATATGATAATGTTCATGCAGAATACATACTGTATCTGTACCTATATATATATATAGGAATAGATACAGTATACAGGTTTAGGTATATGTAGATATATAGAAAAATGTATTCACAATATAAAGGACATTGTTCTATATGTGAAGAACATTGGAATGTGAAATATTAATACATTAATAATTGTTGGATTTAGCGCACTTGAATAAACGTGATCGGGTTAGCGGATGAATATGGGTGTTAGGGGATTCTTTGCAGTTTTTGACACTCATGTGAAGTCTATGGGGCCGATTTACTATGCCCTGAATGGGGCGAACTCGCCCTGTTTCCACGCGAGCCCTTAGGCTCGCTGGAAACAGGAGTTAAGAAGCAGCAGTCTTAAGACCGCTGCTCCTTAACTAGTCTGCCTGCTCTGAGCGGCGGACAGCAATCAACCCGATCAAATATGATTGGGTTGATTGACACCCCCTGCTAGCCGCCGATTGGCTGAGAATCTGCATGGGGCAGCATTGCACAAGCAGTTCACAATAACTGCTTGTGCAATGATAAATGCCGACAGTGTATGCTGTCGGCATTCATTGATATCTGTCGGACTTGATACACTGAGTGGATCATGTCAGACAGACCGATGATAAATTGGCCCCATTGGGAAAATACGTTAATTCGGTCATGATATTCTAAAGCCAATTGCAATTAGGGAAGAGGCTATTGTCCGTTATTTATGGGTTTCTCCTGTCCATAGAAGAAAGAACCACAATAGGGGAGTTAGTTTCTCATTGGATAAAAATGGTAGATCTTGAGGAATTAGATAAAGTATTGTTGAATAGCCTTAAAAAAAACTCAAAGACTTTTTTCTTCATCATACTACAGAGAAACACAATTCAGAATGGTGCATAGGGACTACTTAACCCCACGTAGAGTTACCAAATGGAACAAAAAAGTGTCCAATACTTGCTCTAAATGTTCATTTCAGGATCCAGATTTAGGTCACCTGATGTGGGACTGTCCTAAGTTAAAACAGCTCTGGGCAAGGATAGAACATTATCTTTCTATGATAATTAAAGGGAAGGTACAATTGGAGAGGGATTCTATTCTTTTTTTGACAGGCCATATATCTTGGAAGAGAAACACGAATTTTATACGTACGGTGATAATAATTGTTAGGACACTTATTTTTAAAAATTGGATTACCCGCAAAGTACCCTCTATGGTGGAAGTTAAAAAATGATTGTTATACTCAGTGACTCAGCCTATGAGTTTAAATTAAATGGGATAAGAGGAAATTTCTTTTTTAAGATCTGGAAGGATTTTGTGTGTTCTCAAAATGAAGGTGTTGTACTCCATATAGAACAAATTATCAATACTAAATTGATCTGAGGAAGAGAGGATAGGAGAGAGAAATTATGTAAATTATGTAGGTTTATATATAAATTTATTTTATTTTTTTCTCCTTGGAAAATTAAGGAACCAAATACCTTATTGGGAAAGGATAAATGATATGAAAGGACTAATTATATATTATTGAATTTGAAGCTCTCTGTTTTTTGATAATTGATTCAATATTTTGATTGTATTACTTTTGGGAAATTATCTTTGTATGCGTTTTTGTTTTGTTTGTTTATTTTTTTGTTTTTGTGTTAATAAAGATTTAAAAAAGCCTAAAAAAATAAAAAAAAAAAAAAAAAAATAATTCATGTCGTTTTTAGCGCACTTGAATAAACGCGATCGGGTTAGTGGACGAATATAGGTGTTAGGGGATTCTTTGCATTCTATCGGGCCAATTTACTATGCCCTGAATCGGGCGAACTCGCCCTGTTACTGTGCGAGCCCTCAGGCTCGCTTGAAACAGGAGTTAAGAAGCAACAGTCTTAAGACCGCTGCTCCTTAACTAGTCTGCCTGCTCTGAGCGGCAGACAGCAATCAACCCGATCAAATACCCGATCAAATATTATTGGGTTGATTGACACCCCCTGCTAGCCGCCGATTGGCCGAAAATCTGCATGGGGCGGCATTGCACAAGCAGTTCATAATAACTGCTTGTGCAATGATAAATGTCGGCATTCATTGATATCTGGCGGACATGATCCACTGAGCGGATCATGCCAGACAGACCGATGATAAATTGGCCCCATTGGGAAAATACGTTAATTCGGTCATGATATTCTAAACCCAACTGTTTGCACATGTCGGGTTTTTGCTAATGCAAACTTTTTAATTTCAACTCGTAATACAGCGCAACGTGACTCATGCAAAAAGCCTCCATCTAGTGATGTTAACACTTGAGCAGAAGCGCTAAATAGCGCTCCACTCGTAATCTAGCCCTTTATACGAAAAAGAAAAGCAAGAAAATAAATAAACAGAATTTCTTTCTAAAACATTTGCTTGGGAAATGTCAATTTTAAAAAGTCCAATGTTACAAAAAAATAGCAGTTTTTAAAAGAGCTGCACAAATATTACTGCTAATAAAAAGAAAATGTATGGCTGATTTAAAATCTACACCTTTCTTTGCAGATTTATACAAATAATATAAACAAGCGGTAAAGACAAATTATGTATTAGGGTTTATCAGTAATAAGAAAATAGTGCAGGGTGTTGAGGTGAGGTGACACTGGATTCCCCAGTATATAGAGATGACACTGGTTCATATATAGGTACCAATGCTTATATTGATGCATTTTCTAATGGATGGTGTTAGACTGGTTTTAGCAGTTAGTCTTTTAAAGCACCCGGGGGAAGACGTAAACTTTAAAATCTGCAGAATTACCATGGACTAGTTAAATGTAAGAAGATTGTGATCCCTATGTTAAATTGGAGAAAGACATATTTTTATCTATGTATAGATAGATAGATTTTGGCTCTTACATAATGGCATGTTCAGGTGTGGGCACAGAAAGTGTAAGCCATGTGATCATGCCCAAATTTAGGATACTTTTAATTCTATGGCCACCGGTGAATTTTACCATATCTATGGTTGTCACAACTGTACAAGTACTTTTGTCATATACCTTATTACATGTGAAGTTTGCCATCTCCAATACATAGGGCTCACCACTAGGGAAGTGTCCTCTAGAATTAGGGAACACTTTTCAACAATTAATGTAGGTAAGTCCACGTCCAAAATTGTACAACATTTTGTACAGAAACATCAGAAAAATCTCAGCACTTTCAATTGGAGTGTAATTGAAAAGGTCTCTGCTCCTAAACCAGGAATAAATAAATTGAAACTCCTGAATAAACGTGAGATGTTCTGGGTTTTTAAACTAAACACACAATATCCCTGTGGTTTAAACTCAGACTATGATCTCATTAACTATTGGGAGTAATCTACACTAGGGGCCTATACATTTGTTATACATCATTCTGTATGTAGGGGTTTACACACTGTCATACATCATTCTATATTTTATGTAACATATTTGCACTGTATCTATAATGAACTAATTATGAATTGCAACGTTTTTGGTATTTAGTTGCTTTGCTTACCTAAATATCATGTGATTATAACAACATAATTGTTGTTATAATCATTGCAATGTTCATCTATTATGCCATTAAGTACTGGTCCTTTAAGAGAGAGGTGTGTATCTGTATTAGCCAATTAGAGATTTTTTACCGATTTTTAAAAGGACTCACAGATTAGTAACAGTTAGGCTATGATTACGGCCATACACGACCGAAACGCGTAAGCCTGTTGCGTACTCCTCTCTCCCTTTGATTGTCCCCCCTGTACTTGCTACCCTTTTTTACTACTTGTTTGCTCATTAAAAGTTATATTTTATTATATACATCCTTGGCGGCTGTTTGTTCCGATAGATAGATAGATAGATAGATAGATAGACAGAGAGACAGACAGACATATAGATAGATAGATAGATAGATAGATAGATAGATAGAAAAATAAATAGATAGATAGATGATAGATAGATGATAGATATTCGTTATCACTAGCCAGTGATATTGTACCAAGTTCTATTATCTGCTGCCAGACTTTTTGATCCTTATGATTAAATAATATATATTTGATCAACATTTCATCACCAAACACAATTCTGATTTATTTTGCACACTTACAAGGAAAATACATAGCTAATTATCCAATTTATTGTAGTAATCTCTTTTTCCTTGTAGAGAATGTCTAGTGATTAGCTGACTTGATCAATTATAAAATGTTTATAATAGCAAATGATGGCTTAAAAGTAATATATAATACATTTGTTTAGATATGTTTTAATTTAGTACTGTGAAGTAAATAAAAAATCATTTTCACAAAAGAGCAGATAAAGAAGACACATGCATTTATGTTAAAATGCAAATTGCTGACTGTTAGCGCAGATGGTTCTCATATATCCTTTTACTTTGAACTTTAATTGGCGCTACATGAATAAGACACTTTTGTTTTCTTTCCTTCACTCCAAGATTTATGCTTAGCTGTTAGAACTCATTTATCTTTATAAGCTGCAAGACACTTTTTTTTAATGCTTGTAACTTCAGGAAACTTGCTACAAAGATTTGCATAAACTTTTGCTAATACTGATATTCCAATTTTTTAGAAAATTTGGGCAAAACATTCGGCTAGATTACGAGTTGTGCGTTAGGTTTAAAAAGCAGCATTAAGAGGTCCTAACGCTGCTTTTTAACGCCCTCTGGTATTACGAGTCTTGCAGGTACAGGTGTACCACGCACTTTTTGGCCAGACTTGGAAATACCGCAAATCCACTTACGTAAATTGCGTATCCTCTTTTTTCAATGGGACTTGCATAGCGCCGGTATTACGAGTCTGCCAAAAAGTGAGCGGTACACCCTTTCCTATCAAAACTGGTACCGCATTTTAAAGTCAGTAGTTAAGAGTTTTACACTACAATGCCGTAGCATAAAACTCTTAACTAAAGTGCTAAAAGGTACACTAACACCCATAAACTACCTATTAACCCCTAAACCGAGGCCCTCCCGCATCGCAAAGACTAAAATAAAAATTTGAACCCCTAATCTGCCGAACCGGACATCACCGCCGCTATAATAAACATATTAACCCCTAAACCTTCGCACTACCGCCTCGCAAACATTAGTTAAATATTATTAACCCCTAATCTGCTGTCCCTAACATCGGCGATACCTACCTACATTTATTAACCCCTAATCTGCCGCCCCCAACGTCGCCGCCACTATACTAAAGTTATTAACCCTTAAATCTAAGTCTAACCCTAACCCTAACACCCCCTAACTTAAATATAATTAAAAGAAATCTAAATAAAAATTCCTATCATCAACTAAATAATTCCTATTTAAAACTAAATACTTACTTATAAAATAAACCGTAAGCTAGCTACAATATAACTAATAGTTACATTGTAGCTAGCTTAGGATTTATTTTTATTTTACAGGCAAGTTTGTATTTATTTTAACTAGGTAGAATAGTTATTAAATAGTTATTAACTATTTATTAACTACCTAGCTGAAATAAAGACAAATTTACCTGTAAAATAAAACCTAACCTAATTTACAATTACACCTAACACTACACTATAATTAAATTATTTCCCTAAATTAAATACAATTAAATAAAATTATCTAAAGTACAAAAAACCCCACTAAATTACAGAAAATAATAAACAAATTACAAGATTTTTAAACTAATTACACCTAATCTAATCCCCCTAACAAAATAAAAAAGCCCCCCCCCAAATAAAAAAAACCCTACCCTATGCTCCAAAGTAATCATCTCTTTTACCTGTAAAAAAATTACAAATCCCCCCCAACATTAAAACCCACCACCAAAACAACCAACCCTACTCTAAAACCCACCCAATACCCCCTTAAAAAAACCTAACACTAACCCCTTGAAGATCACTTTACCGGGAGAAGTCTTCATAGAACCTGGCCGAAGTTCTAAATGAAGCCGGGAGAAGTCTTCATCCAAGCCGGGCCAAGTGGTCCTCCAGACGGGCAGAAGTCTTCATCCAGACGGCATCTTCTAACTTCATCCATCCGGTGTGGATTAGGGGTTAATAAGTGTAGGTAGGTGGCGGCGACATTGGGGGCAGCAGAGTAGGGGTTAATAAAAATAATGTAGGGTTTGGCGATGTTGCGGGCAGCAGATTAGGGGTTCATAAGTATAATGTAGGTGTGGCGGTGTCCAGAGCGGTAGATTAGGGGTTAATAATTATAATGTAGGTGTTGGCGATGTCGGGGGAGGCAGATTAGGGGTTAATAAGTGTAAGATTAGGGGTGTTTAGACTCAGGGTTCATGTTGGGGTGTAGACATAAAATGTATTTCCCCATAGGAATCAATGGGGCTGTGTTAAGGAGCTTTACTCTGCTTTTTTGCAGGTGGTAGACTTTTTTTCAGCCGGCTCTCCCCGTTGATTCCTATGGGGAAATCGTGCACGAGCACGTTACACCAGCTCACCACTAACGAAAGTAGCGCTGGTATTGGAGTGCGGTAATGAGCAAAATTTTGCTCAACGCTCCCTTCTTGTCTGGTTTGTAAAAACTCGTAATACCAGTGCTGTCTGTAAGTGAGCGGTGAGCATAAACTGCTCGTTAGCACCGCACAGCCTCTAACACAAAACTCATAATCTAGGTGATTGCTAATCCGCAAATGCAAATATTTTTTTAATATTATTTTAGACTTTTTTTCAGCATGTACAAATAGTAATTTGTAAAAACAAACGGCGAGATTACGAGTTTTTGTCAGTAAGGCTTGCGGGGCTAACGATCCTTTCTTCCCACCGCTCCCTTAAGCCAACGATGGTATTACAAGTTTTCTACAAGCCGGTGTTAGCCTCAGAAAAGTGAGCGTTGAGCAAAATTAAGTTCCACATCTCACTGTAATACCAGCGTTGGTTACGATAGCGGTGAGCTGGCTAAACGTGCTTGTGCATAATTTCCCCATAGGAAACAATAGGGCTGAGCTGGCTGAAAAAAAACCTAACACCTGCAAAAAAGCAGCGTTCAGTTCCTAACGCAGCCCCATTGTTTCCTATGGGGATATAAAAAATATGTCTACACCTAACACCCTAACATGAACCCCGAGTCTAAACACCCCTAATATTACACTTATTAACCTCTAATCTGCTGCCCCCGACATCGTCGCCACCTGCATTATACTATGAACACCTAATCTGCCGCTCCAGACACCGCCGCCACCTACATTATACTTATAAACCCCTAATCTGCTGTCCCCAACATCGCCGACACCTACATTATACTTATTAACCCCTAATCTGCCCCCCCCATGTCGCCACAACTATATTAAATTTATTAACCCCTAATCTGCCGCCGACAATGTTGCCGCCACAATAATAAAGTTATTAACCCCTAAACCTAAATCTAACCCTAACACCCCCCTAACTTAAATATAATTTAAATTAAACAAAATTAATTTAACATAATTAAATAAATTATTCCTATTTAAAACGAAATACTTACCTATTAAATAAACCATAAGATAGCTACAACATAACTAATAGTTACATTGTAGCTTGCTTAGGGCTTATTTTTATTTCACAGGCAACTTTGTATTTATTTTAACTAGGTACAATAGTTATTAAATAGTTATTAACTATTTAATAACTACCTAGCTAAAATAAGTACAAAATTACCTGTAAAATAAATCCTAACCTAAGTTGCAATTATACCTAACACTACACTATCATTAAATACATTTCCTAAACTACCTACAATTAATTACTATTAAATGAAATAAACTAAATTATGAAAAAAAACAAACACTAAATTACAGAAAATAAAAAAAGAACTACAAGAATTTTAAACTTACTACACGTAATCTAATCCCCCTAATAAAATAAAAAAGCCCCTCAAAATAATAAAATTTCCCTACCCTATACTAAATTACAAATAGCCCTTAAAAGGGCCTTTTGTGGGGCATTGCCCCAAAGTAATTAGCTCTTTTACCTGTAAAAAAAAATACAATACCCCCCCAACATTAAAACCCACCACCCACACACTGCTACTCTAAAACCCACCCAATCCCCCCTTAAAAAAACCTAACACTAACCCCCTGAAGATCACACTACCTTGAGCCGTCTTCACCCAACCGGGCACAAGTGGTCCTCCATACGGCAGAAGTCTTCATCCGATCGGGGCAGAAGTGGTCCTCCAGATGGCAGAAGGCTTCATCCAGACAGCATCTTCTATCTTCATCCTTCTGGAGCGGGTCCATCTTCAATCCAGCTGATGCGGAGCATCCTCTTCAAACTAAGTCCTAATGAAGAATGAAGGTTCCTTTAAATGACGTCATCCAAGATGGCATCCCTGGAATTCTGATTGGCTGATAGAATCCTATCAGCCAATTGGAATTAAGGTAGGAAAAATCCTATTGGCTGATGCAATCAGCCAATAGGATTGACCTCGCATTCTATTGGCTGATTGGAACAGCCAATAGAATGCAAGGTCAATCCTGTTGGCTGATTGGATCAGCCAATCGGATTGCACTTCAATCCGATTGGCTGATAACATCAGCCAATAGGATTTTTCCTACCTTAATTCCGATTGGCTGATAGGATTCTATCGGCCAATTGGAATTCAAGGGACACCATCTTGGATGACGTAATTTAAAGGAACCTTCATTCTTCATTAGGTCTTCGTTTGAAGAGAATGCTTTGCGTCGGCTGGATTGAAGATGGACCCGCTCCGCTCCGGAAGGATGAAGATAGAAGATGCCGCCTGGATGGAGCCTTCTGCCGTCTGGAGGACCTCTTCTGCCCTGATCGGATGAAGACTCCTGCCGTATGGAGGACCACTTGTGCCCGGCTGGGTGAAGACGGCTCAAGGTAGGGTGATCTTCAGGGGGTTAGTGTTAGTTTTTTTTAAGGAGGGATTGGGTGGGTTTTAGAGTAGGGGTGTGTGTGTGGTGGGTTTTAATGTTGGGGGGGTATTTTATTTTATTTTTACAGGTAAAAGAGATGATTACTTTGGGGCAATGCCAATCAAAAGGCCCTTTTAAGGGCTATTTGTAATTTAGTATAGGGTAGGGAAATTTTATTATTTTAGAGGCTTTTTCGTTTTATTAGGGGGATTAGATTAGGTGTAATTAGTTTAAAATTCTTGTAATTCTTTTTTTATTTTCTGTAATTTAGTGTTTTTTTTTTTCGTAATTTAGTTTATTTCATTTAATTGTAATTAATTGTAGGTAGTTTAGGCAATTAGTTTAATGATAGTGTAGTGTTAGGTGTAGTTGTAACTTAGGTTAGGATTTATTTTACAGGTAATTTTGTATTTATTTTAGCTAGGTAGTTATAAAATAGTTAATAACTATTTAATAACTATTGTACCTAGTTAAAATAAATACAAAGTTGTCTGTAAAATAAAAATAAACCCTAAGCTAGCTACAATGTAACTATTAGTTATATTGTAGCTATCTTATGGTTTATTTTATAGGTAAGTATTTAGTTTTAAATAGGAATAATTTATTTAATTATGTTAAATTAATTTAGTTAAATTTAAATTATATTTAAGTTAGGGGGGGTTAGACTTAGGGTTAGACTTAGGCTTAGGGGTTAATTCATTTATTAAAGTGGCGGCGATGTCCGGTCGGCAGATTAGGGGTTAATAATTGTTGGTAGGTGGCGGCGACGGTAGGGGCGGCAGATTAGGGGTTAATAAATATAATGTAGGTGTTGGCAATGTTAGGGGCAGCAGATTAGGGGTTCATAGGTATAATGTAGGTGGCGGCGATGTCCGGTCTGCATATTAGGGGTTAAACATATTTAGTTCAATGTTTGCGATGTGGGGGGGCCTCGGTTTAGGGGTTAATAGGTAGTTTATGGGTGTTAGTGTACTTGTTAGCACTTTAGTTAAGAGCTTTATGTTCCGGCGTTAGCCCATAAAACTCTTAACTACTGACTTTTAAATGCGGTAGGAGTCTGGACAGGAGAGGGTCTACCGCTCACTTCTTCCAAGACTTGTAATACCAGCGTTAGGCAAATCCCATTAAAAAGATAGGATACGCAATTGATGTAAGGGGATTTGTGGTAGCCTCGAGTCGCAGAAGAAAAGTGAGCAGTGAGCCTGTACCTGTCAGACTCGTAATACCAGCATTAGAAAAAAGCAGCGTTGGGACCTCTCAACGCTGTTTTTTAAGGCTAACGCCAAACTCGTAATCTAGGCGTATATGTTTAGACTTGATTCATAACACTTGTAAGGCTGTGAGGGGACTTATAAATTCATTGACCAACAGTTTGGGCACGATTTATGAATCTGCAAAGACCGCTGCTCCATAACTGATCCGCTGCCTCTGTGGCTGCAGTCTGCAATCCGCCCAATGCTATACGATCGGGCTGTTTGACACCCCCTGCTAGCGGCCAATTGTCCGCAAATCTGCAGGGGGCACCAATGCATAAAAAAAGATGACAGCGTATGCTGTCATTTTTTGTAATGAGATGTTACATCAAAAAGATGTGAGTTTCACAATAATGTTTTATTGAATCTAGGCCAATGCATCTCCAAATGTATCATTTTATCTCTCAATACAATTACAGGGGAGTTGGAGAGAATGGAAAGGTTGTTAGTCAATTTATCCTACTGAAAGGAACAATCCATCCTGCTAAGACAGGAACAGTTTATCCAATCTATATCCTTTTAAATACACTTTGGGCCAGATTACGAGTGTAGTGCAAACGTTTGCATCCGAGCGATAAGAGGTTTATCATGGGGGTTTACCTCGTTGGGCTTACCGCTGGTATTATAAGATAAAAGTAAACGCGATCGATTGAGCGCAATCGTAATTTACGCTAGAAGGATACTGCAACTTCTGAGCTCTGGTTCAAGGGACTGTCTACTCCATTATGTTATTGTTTAAAAAGAAAGATATTTCCTTGTATTACCCATTCCCCAGTTTTGCATAACTAACACAGTTATACTAATATACTTTTTACCTCTGTGTTTACCTAGTATCGTTTACCTTGTATCTAAGCCTCTGCAGACCGCCCCCTTATTTCAGTTCTTTTGATAGACTTGCATTTAACTCCACGGGTTTGAGCACAATGTTATCTATATGGCACACATTAACTAACACACTCTAGCTGTGAAAAACTATCAAAATGCATTCAAATATGAGGCTGCCTTTAAGGGCTTAGAAATTAGTATATAAACCTACTTAGGTTTAGTTTTCAACTAAGAATACCAAGAGAACAAAGCAAATGCCCTATCTCAATCATAAAAGTTTAATTTTGACTAGACAGTACCTTTAACTGTTTTGCAAAACTAAAAAGTTGCACAAAACCCATCAAAATACATTGAAAAGTATAGTTACACTCATAATAACACCATTTAATCAAAATTATAAAAAAATATAGCACACAAAAGTTATAAAGGCTCAGGTGTTAGAAAAAAAAGGCAGGCAAAGTGCTTTAACATAGAGATACATATATATACATGTCTAAAGATGGATATGTGTGTATAAATATAGATGTCTATATATGTGTACATATGTATTTATGTATTTATATGAGTATATTTGTATTTATAGACATATATACACATATAAACACGTAAATACATACTATATGTATACATATATATATATTTATTTATCTGTGTGTGCGTATGTGTGTGTGGTTGTGTATTAAATACCTTTGCAGTTAAGTAGATCAGAACATATAAAAGCATATTTATTCAATATTCATATTTAATAAAGTATTATAGTGTGTATTTACTGTAAATATTTCACATTCCAATGTTCTTCACATAGCAGAAGAGTTCTTTGTATTTCTAAATAGATATTACTATATATATATATATATATATATATATATATATATATCATTATTATTTTTTTACTTCTTCGCATAGAGCAAGATTACAAGTGGAGCGCTTATTTATAGCACGTCCTTAAATGGGCAAATCTGCCTGTTTGCGGTGCGTGATAAATAACCAGCCATTATAAGTGGCTGGTTATTGCTACAGCAAGCTCGTGCTAGTATCCCACAAAAATATCCCACAATTGCCCACAAAGCAGTTTTTAGGGCTTACAGTTGGCGGGTGTGGGGTGTTCACTGAAAAGTGCCTTTACATTGCTGTCTATGGGGACTGTGTGTTCCCTGTAAATATATATGCACATGCTTATATACATATATATTTATTGGTTAATATGTGTATGTACTCATATTAACACATAAATATATATGTATATATTTATAAACATAGATTTTTAAATTTGCTGCCCATTTCTGCTTTTAACCCATTCGTTGTGCTAGGTTCTCATGCCGTGTCTGATGGCATGAGAACAAGGCTCCCATTGGAGCATATGGAAGCACGCTCTCATGAGCACAATACTTTCATGCAATCCGTACTCAAGGTCACCTTCGCATTGTATCTAACTTGTGATACTAGCGCACATTTTCATGCACTTTACTACTAAGTGTAGTGCAAATATCATGCTCAGGAAAGCACTATTTTATGCTCCGCTCGTAATCGGCCCATAACGTCTGTCTTAATAATAAGATAGCACAATGGTATGCAATAAAAGGTCATTGAATTTTATTATATATTGAATACTAAATACAATATACTTGATGCTTAATATAAGACAGAGATATGATAAATGATTATATGTACTTAGTTTTGTTCACTCTGATGATGTTTTTATATGTATTATGTTTTCTATGTGAATGATATAATCTCACTTAATGTTACTTAGAAAGTTAACAGAAAGAGGTGTGTACTTAGGGTTAATTGATTTTACTATTGAAGTAGCATAGGGACACAGCTGTGTATCCCTTACAAAATATTAAATAGGCAAGAAACACTTTGGATGAGAAGCTAAAAGTTTTGGCTGAAAAGGTGATGTACTAGTTTTTATATATGTATGCCAATAAATTATTGAACTTTAACTAAAGAAACGTTTTTGCTCAAATGCTCAGACTGTCTCTGCCTATATTAAGCGGCTGATTTATCAAGCTCCATATGGAGCTTGATGCTCCTGTTTCCGTGCGAGCTTGCTAGCTCGCCGGAAACAGAAGTTATGAAACATCGGTCTATAGACCACTGCTCCATAACTTGTCCGCCTGCTGTGAGGCCGTGGACAGAAATCAACCCGTTTGAAAATGATCGGGTTGATTGACACCCCCTGCTAGCGGCCGATTGGCTGTGAATCTGCAGGGGGCAGCATTGCACCAGAAGTTCACAAGATCTGCTGGTGCAATGATAAATGCTGACAGCATATGCTGTTGGCTTTATCAATGTGCGGCTGACTTGATATGCTACATTGTATCATGTCCGCTTGCACTTTCTTAAATCTACCCCTGAATGTTGATGTAATATCTGTAAATAGCTATACCTATATATAATCATGTAAATGTATGTATATATATATATATATATATATATATATATACATATATAGTATCTCACAAAAGTGAGTACACACCTCACATTTTTGTAAATATTTTATTATATATTTTCATGTGATAACACTGAAGAAATTACACTTTGCTACAATGTAAATTAGTAAGTGTACAGCCTGTATAACAGTAGAAATTTGCTGTCCCCTCAAAATAACTCAACACACATCCATTAATGTCTAAACCGTTGGCAACAAAAGTGAGTACAGCCCTAAGTGGAAATGTCCAAATTGAGCCCAAAGTGTCAATATTTTGTGTGGCCACCATTATTTTCCAGCACTGCCTTAACCCCCTGGGCATGGAGTTCACCAGAGCTTCACAGGTTGCCACTGGAGTCCTCTTCCACTCCTCCATGACGACATCACAGAGCTGGTGGATGTTAGAGACCTTGCGCTACCCCACCTTCCGTTTGACGATGCCCCAAAGCTGCTCAATAGGCTTTAGGTCTGGAGACATAATTGGCCAGTCCATCACCTTTACCCTCAGCTTCTTAAGCAAGCCAGTGGTTGCCTTGAAGGTGTGTTTGTGGTCGTTATCATGTTGGAATACATGCTCTGCTTCAGTATGTCACAGTACATGTTGGCATTCATGGTTCCCTCAATGAGGGATACAGATTATCGTTTTGGGGCCTTTGGAACTACTCTATTAAGAGGAGCAGTCGGACTCTATGTATTTTGGATAGTGAGTATTGGACCTTATTTTATACAAGATATATCCTCATATTGGACAGTTCTCCACATACCTTTATATATTTTAATGTACTTGGATAAGGAATATCTACTTGCCTAATACCCTTGGGAATTATTGATTTATTTATGTTCTTTCTACAACTGTGATTAGGATTTCGTTCTATTGTGCCTATCATTGTGCTCTTTACTTATATATTTTTATACATTTATTTGTGTATATATCTTATATTATTTTATTATCACTTTGTATTCTTATATAGCGCTACTAGGTGTATTTTTATACCCCATTTTCTGTTTAGTATATATTTATATATATTACCAAAAAAAAATAATTCAGATATATGTACAAATATTTATTTATTTATTAACAAATAGAACATATTATTCTATGTAAAGAACATTGGAATGTGAAATAATCATATTTTTATGTCAGTTTAGCACACATGGGAATATGCAGTCGGGTTTGTGGGGGAGTAGGGTTGTTTATCTTTTTTTTGCTTCATTGAGTTCTATGGGGGTAGGCGCTAATCAAATCGTGATATTCGAAGTTTGGCTTTTTGCGTGCATCGAGGTAGCGCGCATGGAAAAATGTTTTACTTTCAACTTGTAATACGAGTGCTCCCTAACTCACGCAAAAAGCTTACTTCTAGCATAGTTAGCACACAAGTGGGAGCATCAAACACCACTCCACTTATAATCTGGCCCTATATCTGTAATATGGATATTTTAAATGATTTTTTAGTAACATATTTTACATTAATAGCAACTTAAGGATTTTATGATATTTTGGGCACACAAAGTATAAGGTTCTTTTATTTAATTTTGTTTTAGCTAATAATTTAATCTAGATATATTTTAATGACTGATATTTTAAAAAGTTAAGTTTTATATCTTTTGGATTTCAATCATCATACAGACTTTGGAACAATGTTATATGCTCCCTAATTTAAAAAACATTGGGCTAGAATAGTGAAACACTCTTGAATTATCTTTGCTAGAAGTTTTTGAACATGTCTGGTAGCGATCATTTTACAAGTTGAACGTAAAAAGTTTGCGTGCAAGGAAAACCCAATGCATGCAAAGAGTTGGACTTCAGATATTATGACCTTGTTAACGTATTCTCCCCATAAACTTCAATAGAGCATGGAAACTGAAAAAAACACCTATACTTGCGGGCTAACCTGAACTGAGCTATTAATATCACACATTCCATTTCTCTTCACATTGAAATATATGTAATATTTAAATATATCTGATCTGTAATCATCTCAGCGAGGGATTGAGTGTAGGCTAAAAGATTGGAATGGTCTAGGTTTAGATCCTCCTGTTTCTTTTCCAGTGACTCCATTCTCCGCCTAGTGAGGATATGTCCCTCTTTAGTTCAGAGACTGAAATTTTGAGCTCTTGTTTCAGTGAGGAATAATGTGAGTCCATCTTGTTTGACAATTCTTTAATCGATTCTAGGATGGATGAAAAAGTGTGAGCCGGCCTCTCAGTAGAGTGAGATAGGGCTCTAGACGGCCCTTTAGAGGACATAGTTGAATCCCTTGAGTCGTCGTCTGACATATCTTGCTCAAATGAATTTTTATTAGAGAAATGATCTGAGAGAGTCCGTTTTGGAAGGCCACTATGTTTCTGCTTTTTCCTTTGTGAGTGGGCCATTGCCTATAAGGCAGGTTTCAGAGATCAAAACTTGTCCGTCAGGCTTAAATAAATAGGATTCTGAGTTAGGATGGTGAGCAGGAAATATGGATCTAACACCCCCCTACATAGAGGGCTTAGCCCTGCATGTTGTTGTGAGTAATTAGCTTCAGATTAGAAATTTGTCCCGAGGTGAACCACTATCTCCACAGTCAATTCTCTCCACTCGCCTCCTGGAACCTTCTACACTTCTTCTGACTTGAAAGCTAAGAGATGACTGTCTCTCTCCCCAGGGAGTTGCTCTCTGCCGAGCGAGTAAGGGAAGGGTATTAAAGGATATGACCCGTAGGCAATATGGGCCGATGGGAAAGGGGGGGAGAGAGGGTAGACAATTGCTGTAGTAATGATCCAAAATCCAGGAGAAGGGAGAGGGTGTGAGCAAGAGGCTTTTGATGTTTAATCTGCAAAGACTGTAAAGCTCAACAGGGTCTGTGTCAGCATGCAGAGATCTTATGTGAAAAGGAAATGATCAAAGGTGCCAGACTGATAAAGGTAGATCAGAGGGCTGTAGGTAGATCAAAGTTTAGGAGGCATGAGAAATCCCATGAGGGGGTATTAAAAGTCTGTGTGTAGGGATGTAAGGAGATATAGTGTCTCTAGGTGACTAGTCTCCTGGCCTCTTGGTAAGGTTCAATCAGAGAATAATAATTGGGCTAAAATGTGGAGGGAGAATTTCAGATGTAGAAGGTAGCTGCATGGAGCTAATATGGCTACTGAAAATAGTTAGCAGCACTTCTCCACTAATGATATGCAGGGGAGGCTAAAGCAACTGTCTCTTTGGACTTTGCGATGGGAACCGTAGTAAAACTAGAGAGTCCAGAATAGGCTTTTTAAGGAGTGCTGTCTCCTGTTGTGTTTCCCCCAGTCATACACAAAAACAAATATGCAGAGAAAGTCGTACCCCCTCCGGTGAAGAAAAACAGCTTCTGTGTTTTTCCTGTGCCTGTAGTGTCTTTGGGTCCGACTGGTAGAGTGCCGGTTGTTAAGGCAGTCACAGCTGAGGCCTCTGAGCATAGCAGTGAGGCCGTGGAGGGGAAGAGGTGAGACTGTGCGGCAAAAACTAACTCGAGCTAGACTCCTGTTGTGCAGACGGTGCCTCCGAAGAGGCTCTCTGGAATGACGGCTGCTGTCTCCTCTCCTCCACGTGGCGAGCAACAAGTTTCAGCTCTTGTTAGGAGGGGTGTTTTTGAAGGCAGACCGGACCTAGGGGCACAGTAGCAAACGAGGGCAAGTAAAGACCAGGATTGCAAGCCTACTTGCCTGATGGCATCCACGTGGTCTTTAGTGTCTGGGCCGGAAGTTCAGGCGTTCCTCAGCTCAGCGTCGTTGTAGTCAAAGAGGGTCTGTACAAAGTCTGTGAATGTACACTTTCAGCCTAGTTTCAGCCCCCAATATGCGGGGGAAGTGATCTCTCGAGGGTTAGAAATAATATTTGACAAAAATAACAAAGTAAAAGTAAAAATAAATTAGTAAAATTACACTCGGTCTGCAGAGCTTTAAGAAAGTGTGACCACCATGTATCGTGGCAAGCTCTGCCCCCGCACATATGTATTTTTAAAATTTTGTAGAACATCTATAATAATTTTTATTAATTATTATTAATATTTTGTAACTTTTTTATATTTCATATTTAAATAACGCAACTTAAGATAATGGTCTTCAAGTGCGCTACCCTTACACCGCCTTAGACCTACAGTGCTAAACCCGATTCCTAATTCACATATTTTACATTCCAATGTTCTTTACATATAAGAAAATGTATTTATATTTATATACATATATATATATATATATATATATATATATATATATATATATATATATATATATATAAAAAGAACATAGAGAGATGCACTCAGCTGAGACAGAAAAAAAGCATCTGCACCTAACTGATGAGTCTTTTCTTATTTATGCAAATTACTCTTGGGTCTCCCTAAGAGTAATGGGGGAAACCAGATGTGGACTCCTTGCACACATGCCCTAGAGAGATGCAACTACACCTCACTGATGAGGCCCACAGAAGGCCGAAACAATCGTC
Source organism: Bombina bombina (assembly GCF_027579735.1). Classification (NCBI taxonomy): domain Eukaryota; kingdom Metazoa; phylum Chordata; class Amphibia; order Anura; family Bombinatoridae; genus Bombina; species Bombina bombina. Next base: position 416,565,109 of record NC_069504.1, read on the forward strand.
TGGGGTTGTTGTTTCTCTTGTTCAGAGAAGAATTGCCTGGTATTTTGGTGCTAGACTGTCATTGGACCAGATCAGACTGATATGCTAAAGGATATTTTTTCTCTGTGAAAAGGCGTCAACGTGTGCTAAAAGAGTATGCACCTTGAGTGGCAATGAAAATGAACGGGCATGGAAGTTATTCTAGCTTTTTTTCTGTCTCAGCTGAGTGCATCTCTCTCTGTATATATATATATATATATATATATACATATAAAATCATTATTATGTCAAATATATATCTATACAAATATATATATATATATAATCCTAGGATTACCCAGGTAAAACAGACATTACCCAAGCAGCTGTGGGTAAAGCCCGATGTACTGTAACTTCCCCACCTACACTGAGGAAACGTGTCAGCTGCAGTTACTGTGTGCTGTGCCCTATTGTTCTTTTAAACTTTGCACAATAAAGTGGACGTTTTAAATCACAAATTATCTCCAGTTTGATGCTTTCGGAATTTTATTTTATGACCATGAGGTACATTTAAGTTAGTAATAAAAGTAGGTCACAGCATATTTAGGCAGAACAAAGTAAGACTCAGGAGTAGTTTTACTAAATTATTGATTCCTTTTAGGTTATTTTTTTAAGATGAAACAAATTGGATGTGTTTGTAATCTTTGAAAACACAGTTTGGGCTAGATTATGAGTGGCGCACTAACTGTTGTGAAAAGGGGTTTATCATGGCTATAGCGCTGGACTAAGCGCAGATTGTTTATGTCTGGAGGATTAGAGCAAACAAGGTGGAAATAAGTTTGACTACTAACATAGTCCAAATCGACTCAATAGATGATATGGTACAAGAAATTCTATGTCTCACAGTATAACAGCATTTAGAACCGATAGTGAGAGCGGTCTGGATCAACGGATTCAGCTGACGATATGGTAAAGTGAACTTTTACTTTTTTCAGTTCTGTGGGACTTGTGCCAATTGATTGCAGTGCTGACTTTTGTGACTTTGGCTTCGTTAGCCTGTTTCAGCTACAACTCTCACTCAAGTTACGTTTCTTTTTTAAGGGGGACTTACTAATTTTTGCAACATAGTTGCGATAACCTGTTGTTGAATAACTGACACATAGGGCTCCATGTACTAAGAAGTCAATTCATCCGTCATTTTAGACGCGGCTAAACTCGCCGTTACTCGCCGCGGGCGAAATGGTGTCCGCTGTAGCTATGTACTAATAATCCCACAATAAATAGACACGTCTAGCCCGCCGCGAGCAGTGGCGAAATATTGATAAATTTGACGCCTCGCTCGCCGCGACTAAGCTGATGTACTTAACTTTCAGTTGAATTGTCTGGCCAATTGTTAACACGTGACATGTAAGGTGTCATGAACGTCATAGTAGTCGCGGGAATAGAATTTTGCTCCTATAAATGTACAACTTTTCTAAACAACTTTATTATTGTTCTAAAATTTTTGGAGAGTAATTACAGAGCGCTCGTTTTTGTGATCTTTATTTACAATTTCGATATGGCTTCATCTGGATCTGAAACCACTTCAAAATCCAAGAATCCTCACTTTTCTCATCAGCAAAACGTCGTTTTGATTGACATGATTATTGACTCTTATGATTATTTGTTTGGATGTCGTGTCAAACAGACAAATTTTTCTAGGAGGAAGCAGATCTGGCAAAGGATCAGCGACGCTGTTAGTGCCCAGGGTCCAGGAAAAAAGGATGTCGATCAGCTGAAGAAGCGTTACAACGACATTAAACGCTTCGCCAAAGCTAAATTGGCCAGAGAAAAAATTTGGCACGTGCTACCGGAGGTGGACCAGCATATGTGGCAGACCTCAATGATTATGAGCAGAAGCTTGTTCAGCGTCTGGGACCAGAGATCATCACTGGCATAACGGATGATTGTGACAGTGATTTAAGAGGTAAATGTACAACATAGTTGACGTAAATGTTTTTTTTTAAATTATGATAGGTCATTGTCTCCAATATATATTTCTTTAAAATAACATTATCTGACTTCTTACGCTTTAGTATCCGAATCTATATAGGCCATTTAGGCCCCAAATACTGTAATCATTTATGTCGCATATATGTATAAGGGATTGTACAAGCCATTTAGGCCCCAAATACTGTAATCATTTATGTTGCATATATGTATAAGGGATTGTACAAGCCATTTAGGCCCCAAATACTGTAATCATTTATGTCGCATATATGTATAAGGGATTGTACAATAATAGGGTTGTTATACTGCCTTTTTTTTAAAGGTCTAACGGAACTAAAGATTTGTTGATTATTAATATAGTGATCCCTAAAGATAACACCCATGTGTTTATTTTCAAACCAGTATTGCATAGAAACCTTAAAGAGATAATGACAATAGAAATAATGTAATTTGAAACTATTAAAATAATATTGTTGTATGTCCGACATTAATCATGAGACTAACCCCAGATCACATGCCTTCTTACATTTCTGATCTATTGACTTCCATGTTGCGTTATTTGACTATAGAATATTATTTTTAACATCTTTCAAAATTGTTCTCCGCTTTATAAACATATACTTTTTTCAGATATAGCTATGCACATAGTTGACGCAGTCACATGAACCATCTATGTGCATCAACCAATGATCATTTACTGTGCCTGTATAGATTTGCTTTTCATCAAAGTATAAAAATCCAATGAAGGCAAAAACATAATACAATTAAATATTTTTGAAAAAGCATTTTCTTATGCAATTTGTAAAGGAAATTATATTTGTTCATGTCCCTTTAAAGGGCCACTAAACCCAAAATCTTTTTTTAATGATTCAGATAGAGAATTGAAATTTAAACAACATTACAAATTACTTCCATTATTTCTTTGGCTTCATTTTCTAGATATTCTTAGTTGAAGAAAAATAAATACACATGTTGAGCCAATCACACGAGGCTTCTTTGTGCAGCAATCAAATGCTTTTCAACAAAGAATATCAAGAGAATAAAACAAATTAGCTAATATAAGTAAATTATAAAGATGTTTATAACTGCATTCTCTTTCCAAATAAAAAAAAAAGGTGGTTGGCATGTCCCTTTAATGATTGAGCCTGCATTCACTGCTGTAATTATTATTATTAACACTTTTAGCTTTCAGTTTCAACTAGAAATAAAAAAAAACCTAACGTATTTTTTTTTTTTTTTAAAGCGACGCCAACAACACAAGCAGAGCCTGTGAGGAGTAACGAAGTGCCCACTTGTTCTATTTCATCTTCTGCGGTTTACAGACCACCCAGTTCAGCTGTTTCCAGACCTTCGGCCAGTTTTACACATGGACAATTAATACGCTCCACATCTAATGTTACACACACAACTTCCTCGGCGGACACACTTCCTGATCTAAGGACCAGCACTCCAGAAACTGGTGTTGGTAGAGCAACTGGTAAGTACTTTACAAATGAATAATTTCAATGTTGTGTGTTTTATCTCTTTTATCTCTCAATATTTTTTTTTTTTTTTATTTTTTTTTTAAATGTCAAATGTCATTATTGACATATTCTAGTTGGAGATCTTTTACAGATGGAATGTAATTTGAAGGACAAATAGCAATGATCATAGATTTTCATGAAAGGGACACTGTACAAATTTTTTTTAAATGAGGATTTGTGTAGAGCATGCATGCAATTTTAAGCAACTTTCTAATGGTTTTAAAATTTATCATTATTTTCTTTTTGAGAATTGATCATAGTATTACATAAGAAAGTTGATTGAAATTCCATGCTATATATCTTATTCTCAAAAATATTAGTTTTGCTTCAGTGTCCAGTTAATTGCAAAGTACATTTCCATTAATAATTTTCAAAATAGAAATTTCACTGAATGTAATAGCGTTTGAATATATGGTTACATTGACTAAAAAACCTTTTTATTTTATTTATTTATTTATTTTTATGTTATTTATTTTTTTATAGGTGATTTGGGACGTCTTTTCCAGCGATTGACTGGACATTCATCTCCATTATTTGATGGTATGTATCACATATGTATATATATATAATATAACTTAAATTGGTGTATGACGGTTGTATCTGCTCTCTCCTTCTATTCTATTTCTGCAAGTGTTTTTAGAACATTTTATTTTTATTTACTAACAATTTGTTATGTCTTGATCTAGAAGAAGAAAACTCATCAAGGGAGATCACTATCAATCTCATGCCGATAGTGGAAAATCCCATTCAAGATGAACCACCAGGAGGGCATGATGGAAGTGAGACTCCAGATATTCTTGAAGATTTTGGAGATGCGCAACCAGATGAAATTCACACACCTGAAAACCCTGAGGAACCTGTTGAAACACAGGCACCACCAATTGCACTGCAAACAGGTGGTCTAAATATTGACAATACACCGGCAGAAGGACTATTGGCCGATGTTGGATTGAGGGAAATGTTGACACTTGCAAGGCAATACAGAGAGGACCACAGAGAAATGCAAAATATGATTAACACTAATATTGACCGCTGGGCTGCTCTGTCCGAAAAAAATGTTGAAATAGAAATGCAAAGGAATGAGATTGAAATGCAGAAATTACAGCTGCAAAGAGAAATGTTCCAGTGGCAGAGGCGGATGGTTGAAGAGAAAAACCAGCAAATTAACAGAGCTTTAACCATCAGTGAAAGGACATTACAATCTCTGTTGGCTATTGTCAGTGAAAGGGAGGGTACAACAGACCCAAAGAGGCCACGTCTGGAGTGAAAATTTAATTTATTATTTATAACACTATATTAGTCACTGTTCATTTTTTTTCATCGATATATTGTTTAATAAGTTATTTTTTGTGTTCTTTAAGTTTAAAATGTTATTATTTAATAAAGACAAATTTTTTTAATCCCAAAAAAAAAAGTTTATTTACATAAATTCAAAATAAGTTTTGATTCTTCGACACAAAAGTTTTTATCAGTTATTAATTGTCATTCTTCTGACAATCATCATGACAAAACAAAAAAAATGAAATGAAATCAAATAACATATTTACGGTATAAAAAATCTACTTGCTCCATTAGCATTCCCAAAGTTGCCCTAATTTTAGAAATTTTTTGTTTAACATGATCTTCAAGACAACTCTGAGTACTTTTGTCTGCAGTTTCAATAGTTGATGTTGAAGATAAATCTGTAGAAAAATAAATGCAACGCAAATTTTAATTCAATTTTCATATACATATTCAATGTATGATAGGGTTTTTCATCACAAATATTATCTCCTGATGTGCTGTTATCTAGGTTATCTACTATATTAGCTTCTACACTTATGTCCACTCCTTTAAAGCTTTCATCTGAGCCAACTCCTATTTGAAATATACAATATGTATTAGTTGAAAATTTGATTTTCTTAGATTTAAGATTACTGAGTATGAAACATACCTTTATCTACCATCATTGTTGGTAAAACTTCTATCCTTGGTTGAGTATCATCTGAAGTCAAGGCTTCAAATATTGGCACACTATCAGGATTTTGAAATTCTTCCATTTCCATACTATTTTCCATGTCTTCCATGGTAATATCTATGAACGTAATTACAAAGATAAAGATAGAAAACTATTAAATCAAAAACCTAGGATATATTATTTAAAACAATAATAATAATCATTAAAAGGGACATAGAACCCAATTTCTAAGTTTCATGATTCAGATAGTGCATGCAATTTAAATAAACTTTCTATTATACTTCATTCTTTTTGTATCTTTATTTGAAAATTAAGAATGTAAGTTTAGATGCCAGCCCATTTTTGGTGAACCAACTGTGTTGTACTTGCTAATTGGACAGAACCAATCAAAAAGTGCTGTCCATGGTGCTCAACCAAAAATTGGCTGGCTCCTTAACTTAGATGCCTTCTTTTTCAAATAAAGATAGAAAGATAATGAGGAAAAAAATGATAATAGAAGTAAATTAGCAACTTGATTAATATTGCATGCTAAAACTTTTTAAGCCAAAACCTAAACTATATGATTTAAAATTTAAATAATAAGTCATTACCTGTCTGTGTCTTTTTATGAAAAATTTCATATGGATTTGGAGATAATTCAATATCCAATAGTGTTATTGGCAAAGGTGGAGAAAGAGCTTCACTTCTGGGTGTTTGCACCAACATTGACCTTAGGTAGCGTGGTGGGTGTGCACACTTCATTCTCCTACTTCTCATATCTATAAACATATATATAAAAAAAATGGGAATACATTTTTTTTTTAATTATTCCAAGTAATTTTTTGTTTTCAAAACATTCAGTTCTGCATGCTTACTTTTCTAACATGTTTCAATGGTATATAGTAATATATTTATATTTTATCCTACTAACTCAGTTCTGCATGTTTCAATGGTATATACTAATATAGTTATATTTTACTCTACTAACTTTTTGTATGCTAAGTTTTCTAACCTTTTAAGTAGTTACATTTTAATCTACTAACTCAGTTCTGCATGCTTACTTTTGTAACTTTTTGCAATTGTATATACTAATATAGTCAAAGTAACACTAAGAAAATAATATTGTCCTGGATTCGTCAATGATGACACAGTTCAAAAATAAACCCTTTTTTTATATTATAAAAAATTATTTCATATATAATTTTGAAACTTACATGTCCTTATCAATCTTCAAATCGATTTATAGTACTTCGGTTCTCTTCTCTTCAAATCACTATATTTTCTAAGACACTGTTGTCTTGTTCTTTTAATTTTTGAAATACGATGCATTCTTCTCAGCATCTCGTATATAATTTTGTCTCTGCATTCCCGTCTCACTCCCCTCACACCACCAATCTGTTTAGGGAAATATTTATCCATGGCATAAACTAATATCACCAATTCTCCAGCACCAAAAGGTTCAGGACGCGACATGTTTGACGATGACGTGATTAATCGTTATGTCAATCATTAGCGCATTGATATAGATATGTATCCCCGAAAAATAGAAAAAAATATAATGTATATGTAGATTAATGTATTTTATGAAGGTTTGTAAATATCGATGTTTATAGTTATTACAAATGATATTTGGTTTCTATACATTTTCTTTGTTTCAGATGTGTTGATATGTATTAAAATTTACTTTGGTTTACAATTGTTATTTTGTTTCTAAACATTTTCTTTGTTTCAGATGTGTTTATATGTATTAAAATTTATTTTGGTTTACAATTTTTATTTTGTTTCTAAACATTTAATTTTTTTAAGATGTGTTTATATGTATTAAAATGTACTTTGGTTTACAATTGTTATTTTTTTATAAACATTTTCTTTGTTTCATATGTGTTTATATGTATTAAAATTTATTTTGGTTTACAATTGTTATTTTGTTTCTAAACATTTTCTTTTTTTTCAGATGTGTTTATATGTATTACAAGTAACTTTGGTTTACAATTGTTAATATATAATGTTTAAAGATTGTAATTTTGTAATAAAATAATTTATTTGCCATTATTTTCTATATGCCACTATTCTTTTAACAAATCTTGAATGGAAAAATATATTATAAAGGTTAAGAAAATAAGTGTTAAGAGTAAGCCCTTAAGGTATTTATTTGAATATGGGAAAACCTAGTAGCTGTTAAAAATTGAGGTTAGAATAAAACAAATCAAATTAGCAAGTCTTTTTTAACTCAAAAATCCTATCTGATAACATAAAGCACTGTTGAATATACTGTCGCTTGTTACAGCTACAATTCAATGACACAATACAATGAATTAGCATCAGCTATGGAGGGATTACATTACACTAATCACATTATGTAAAAGAGTGAGAGCAGCTGTAGACACTAGTGTGATGTCACAAAGACAATGTATTACCTATAATATATTGTCTGTAATAACTTTGATCATAAACTTTATTTATTTGAAACCTTTGATAATTGAAGAGCAACAACTGTTATGTATTTAACTGTTTATCATGAGTGATTTTTAATAACCTTAATTCTTAAAAAAAAAATGGAGACAAGTTAATAAAGAAAGTTTTTTATTGATCAACTGAAACTTTAATCTTCAAAATATTGTTCTGAAACCATGTCCCTTGTTGCATTTCCACGCCTATTAGCTTGTTCTACACATATTTCTTCTGGTAAATCATCAGCATCTATTGGATCTTCATCTTCTAATGGACAGCCTCTTTTAATTGCAATATTGTGCAGTATGCAGCAAACCAATATAATTTTTGCAACTTTCTCTGGTGCATACTGCATAGCACCACCAGAACGATCAAGACATCGAAACCGCATTTTCAAAATACCGAAAGTCCTCTCAATAATCCCCCTGGTAGATCGGTGAGCTTCATTGAAACGTACTTGACTTCTGGTCTGTGGGTTGTTATAGGGAGTCAACAGCCATTCTGTACATGAGTACCCTCCATCTCCTAATAGAAGATATAATAAATATAAATATTAATATAAGAATAATTATAAAGATTCAGAACTATACAATACAAATTTAAACTATACAGATTACAGTCGACAAATTGGGCGCTATTTTTGTACATTGAAATGAGAGACAAATTAGACGCCAGTTATGCTTACCTAGAAGCCATCCGTCAGGCATATTTCCGTCCTCGAACTTCCGGTATAACCCAGTCTGCCTTAAGATGTAAGAATCATGACAGGAGCCAGGAAAGTTAGAACGGACACTGATAATCCTCATGTTGGGGTCACAGACCATCTGGACATTCAAGGAATGGAAATGCTTTCTATTCCTATAGATCTCCTCACGAGCTTGAAGTGGTCTTACAGCAACATGGGTACAGTCTATGGCACCTAGGACATTGGGCATCCCAGCCATCCTATAGAAATTTGACTTGATAGATTGCTATTCTTCAGGGGTAGATGGCAAACAAACATATCGATGAAAAATAACCATCATAGCCCCTATTACTTTGGATAAGTGGCGTGAAAAAGCAGATTGACTCATTCCAATAATGACACTAGAAACTGCCTGAAAGGAGCCTGTTGCAAAAAAATGCAATGCAGCTAATAGTTTCAGAAGTCCCGGAATAGCTTGTGAACGAGCAGTCATCGGCTCCAAATGATCTTCAATCTCTCGATACAGGTGTAATATCGATTCACGATCAAGCCGGAATCTTTGTATGATCTCTCGGTCAGAAAGGCCGTGCAAACCAACCCGTGAAAGAAATACACAGGGGACACGAACTCTCCTTCTTCTAATGATAGGATTAGCTACATTTCCAGTATTCTGTCTTCTAGCCCGGATTTGCATCAAACGGAGAATAAACAAAAACAGAATTCTCTCCATAGCTGCTGAAATGAACAATGTAAGTACAATGCTGATATTACTGCCTTTTATATATGTATAGACTGGCGTCTAGAGTGGCTTTCCTATTGTTTTGTACCTTGCCCGCCACCTAAAAGGTGGCGAGGCAAAAATAACGAGGTGGGGGCGGAGATTGACGCGAGCGGACAAATAGATTTTTTAGTACATTCGTTTTTGGCGAGTTGTTGGTCAAATGTGTCTAATTACAGTAAAAAATGGAGAGGTAGCGAGGTTTGGCGGATAAGTACGCTTGCAATTTTAAAGATGCAAGTTTTAACATAATTGACGGCTTTGTACATATCAGTTTGCGAGTTTTGACGCGAGATTTGTTGCGGGTAGCTCGCTGACTGCTTAGTACATGGAGCCCATAACATTTATTATTGCATCTTGCATATAGTGTCAACCGATGTATAGGCATTTTACCTTAAAATGTCCATCTATAAAGTTTGTTGCTTGTGATATAGTCGCATAACTTTTAATAGGTTATCTTTTGATAAGGTTGGTCAGTCAAGTGTGCATATGTATTTTTTTTAAATGTGTTTTCATGTGTATAGGAATTTTGCTTACGATCAGAGCAAAGGTCCACTGTTTTTAGATCTGTTTCTGGAATAAATTAATATAAGACTTTTTTCAAAAGAGTGCTGAAAACCCTTTTCTTTATACAGAGTTTGTTGAAATCCTGTAACCAAATCTTTCTTTTTTTTACTCATATATACATGACTTTATGAGGGTCTGCACCACTGGATGTGACTGCATCTATATAAGTGAATTTTCCCGTATTTGGATTTTTTTAGCTAAATACTGTATATTCTCCCCTTTCCTAATTATACATGTATACATATATATATATATATATATATATATATATATATATATATATATATATATTTATATGTGTATATATATATATATAATCAAGAACAATTTAGGAAAGGACGCAGTTGCTAGTGTGAGTTGATTGGTTGCGTAAGGGCTTAAATGTCCAAGCAACTTAAATTTAAATATGGTGCAGACCCTTAGTTTAAATGTATCATGTACACAAAAGAGATGTACCTGGAATATAATCCTGGTACCAAAAAAGACAGGGTTTCAGCACTGTTTTAGAAAAACTCACAAATCACTCTAATGTAATTCAATAGCTTTAATAGTGGCAGCCAAATTCCACACAACATGGGAATAAATCCATGTAAATATTAAAACACATAAGCATACAAGTTCGACTCATGAATGACAGTTCAAAAGAACCTGACCGGTCAGGGATACACAAAAAAGCACATGTGTGGCGAAATGTAAATAGCAGTAGTATTGCTTAAGCACAGGTTTTTATAGTGAACCACTACACCCAACTACCTCAGAACCTCCCAAGGAATGGTCATGGAAGGTATATCCTGGGCAGTTATATGAACCGGGATCTAAGTGGTAAACACTGCAAAGCCTGTGTCAGGCACCTTGTAGAAAGTGATTTCACAGTTAGAAATGAATACAGTTACTGCAATGTACAAAATATAGGCTATTATATCAAGTGAGACCTCCTCTGGCTTTGCTACACCCAGCTGCTTACAGCACCCCTGCAGTTATGGGGCTACTTGCTGCGCAGGTTACAAAGGGGATCTAAGCAAGCCAGCAGGTGAGCCCCCTGAATATATACATAGGTAGACAAGTGGGTAACAATTGTAGAGGTGACACAATTTATGCAATATTGATTACATTCGCATTGTGCATACAAATATCCACAGAAGAAGTCTGCAAAGCAAGATGCAAAGATGTTAGCATGAATATGTTGCAGGTGAATTAGTGTTTTCACATGCAGGCAAATAAAAGTCAAGTTGTAGTTAGTAGAGCACAGTCTAAGCAAGAAATGTATGACTCCAAGCGAAGACAGGTATCAAGATATTAGTCTCAGTGAAAGACAAAACAGCGCCTTCTCCAACTTAACAAAATGCCATTATTTTCTTCAACATGGTCACCTATTCCATATCAGTATATTTCAGGTGTCAACATGTCACACTTATACGACCTTGCTTTCAGATGTTGTTGTGTCCAATATCCACAGGGGTATGTATTGTCCCCACTTGTTAGCATTCCATGCCGGTAGCGATCTCCATCGCAAACGCCAAACACAGCGGTGCTCCACGTGTATCACGTGACCTGGTCGGCTCCACCAATGCCGACGCGCGTTTCACCAGCTCGACTGGAATTCAGACCGGGCTTCGTCAGGGCATAATACTGCTTTGATCCATGCGTCCTGTTATATAGATCAATGATGTTGCGCCTCTGCTGGAAGGTGAAAGTTTCACATGCTGCTACAGGCAGCTTTCAATCTTATGTGATTGCTATTATTTACAACCTTATGTTTCAAATTTACAAGAAGCAAAACCAAGGTTAGAAATGTTACATATTTTTCCTCAAACATTTATACTTGGTTGCTACAGTTAAAAACATTACAATCTGTCATTCAAGAAACAACATGTTCTTTATATTTTTATTGTCTTATGTCTTGTAGAATCTGCTTATTTTTGGTTAGGTAGAATGGAGTGTAAAAGCAAAACACCTCTCCATATCAACACTCCACTCTACCTTAAGTACAGTCTCATAGGAAGCAGGCCATATCTAATTTATCATTGAGACTATTTGGAATTTGTGTCCCAAGGATTGATATCCACCTGCATTCCTTTCTCAGGAGGGTTTTATCATTATCTCCTCCTCTCCCGTTTATGATGCCTTTGTCTATGCCCACGAATCTGAGTGAATCAGGATTGTAACTATGCGCCAACTCAAAGTGTTTTGCCACATTGCTTTTAGGATTTTTATTCTTTACATCATCTCTATGTTCTGAGATGCGGTCCTTTATCGCCCTCCTCGTTTTTCCCACATAGAAAAGTGGGCAATCACAGGACAGCAGGTATACGACCCCCTCAGTATCACAGTTCACAAAATGTTTTAGTCTATAGGTTTTTCCCGTATTCGTTCTGAACTCTTTTGTCTTGCGCATAAATTTACATGTTACACATTTTCCACAGGGATAATTGCCTATGGATCTATGTTTTGTAAGCCAGTTACTTTGTCCTGTTTTGGACAAGTATTGGCTCCTCACCAACTTATCTTTAAGATTGGGTGCCCGTCTGGCAGTGATATTGGAAAAATCACCTACTTCCTTTCTGACCCCTATGTCACTGGTAAGGATATGCCAATTCTTTGCAAGAATGCCATTCAGAGAGTTCCAGTGGCAATTGTAATCAGTGATTAGTCTTATCTTAGATTCATTCTTCTTTGGTGTGGGCAAAAGAAGTTTCTCCCTGTCCATGTGTAGAACATTATTAAATGCCCCTTTAACCACTCTCTTGGAATACCCTCTAGTCAGGAATATTTGTTTCATTTCTGACGCGTGTTTCAGATATTTCTCTTTGCTAGAGCAATTCCTACGAAGCCTTAGGAATTGGCCTTTGGGTATTCCTTTCTTTAGATGGCTGGGATGGTGGCTAGATGCAATTAACAGGCTATTGGTCGCAGTGGATTTGCGAAAGTTCTCAGTTGAAACTACCCCTTTTTCCAGTTTCACTTCAATGTCTAAAAAGGCAATTGCCTCTTTACTAGACTGGACAGTAAGAGAGATGTTTCTATCATTTACATTTAGGGTGTCAACAAATTCTTTTAAGAGGCTTTCAGAGCCCTCCCAGATGAGGAAAATGTCGTCCACATATCTCAACCATATGTGGATATTTTCCTCAAATAAGGGGCTCTGAAAGACCTCTTCCATTTCCCATACGCCTAGATGTAGGCAGGCATAGGTAGGAGCACAAGTGGCACCCATCGCAGTGCCTCTTAGTTGTTTGTATATCTTGTTGTCGAACATGAATACATTATTTGTTAATACAAATCTAAGTAGCTCGACAACAAAGTCTGTGTGCTTTTGGGCATACTTTCCTCTTGTCATGAGGAAATGTTTACTTGCCTCAATGCCCACTTCATGCGGGATGGACGAATACAGACCTTCAACATCAAGACAAACCAACAGTGCCCCTTTCGGAACACTCAAGCCTTCAACCTTTCTCAGGAAATCTGCTGTGTCTAGGACAAATGAGGGCATGGTCGTAAGGAAGGGTCTTAGAAAGTGGTCTATGTAGTTTCCAAGGTTTTCAGTTAAGCTCCCAATGCCTGCTATTATGGGGCGGCCAGGTGGATTTGTAGGGTTCTTATGTATCTTAGGGATACAATAAAAGACTGGCATTATTGGATGATCAGGATAGAGATACTTAAATTCAGATAGGGTTATTACACCTTTGTCCTTTGCTCCTTTTAAAACAAAAAACAGTGCATTTTGTATAGAGGAAGTAGGATTAAATGTGAGACATTGATATTGTCTCTTATCCAGTAGCTGTCTTTTTACCTCTAGAACGTACATCTGCTCATCCCATAGAACCAGATTGCCGCCTTTGTCGGCCGCCTTTATGACCACCCCTTTGGCATTCATTAGGTCATTGAGAGCTTTTCTTTCGGCTTTATTAAGGTTATCACCTACCAAGCCAGTGATGGATATGTTCTGTAGATCTTTCTCTACTTGTTTAACAAAAATATTTACTGCCGGGACCATGGATAGCTGTGGCATATATTTCGATTTCGCTTTTAGGTTTGACGAAATATGGACATTGGTACCTATTTCCTCATCTTGTGAAGGAGTCTGTTGGCTACCTTCAGAGTCAGTGAGTAATTCTTGCAGGGCCAGTATTGTTATACTGTCCTCTCGTGTAAGTGAGACATCCTCAACAAGGTGTTTACTCTTGCCCTTCATAATTTGTGAGAGTACAATACGCCTTGCAAATAAATGGAGATCTTTTAAGAAGTTAAACTTATCCAAGTTATTTGTAGGGCAAAATGAAAGACCTCTTTTTAGGACCTCTATGTGCATATAATTCAATTTAAAAGAAGAGAGGTTAATTACCTGCATATTATTTTCAGCTAGTTCGAGTATCCCCTGCGACCTCGAGGTCGCCTCGGTCTGCTCTGACGATAGTTCCTTTGACCCTGATCCTGGCTCTGCTGGTATCTTTGCCTCGAGGGGTAGCGTCTTTCTTCTGAGTTTAAACTCAGACCCCCTCCTTCTCTTCCTACCACCTCTCCTCCTTCCCCTAAAAAAGACTGTTTTTTATCAAGAGTGTTTTTATGTTGGTCAAGTTCTACATCAGAGCTATCCGTCCCAGAATCATATGTTCCTTTTGTAGTTAAGTAGCTATATACTTTGTTGTTTTTGTAGTCATCATTATCCCTTGAAAACTTCCTTCCTTTTCTTAGTTTTATATCATTTTGTAGTCTAGCTATCTGATCCTTTATTTCATCATTCAATTTGGGGAAATTGGTGTTATGTTCAAAAGTGTTTACCACTTTTAGGGACTCCTCAACCTGTATAATTGTTTTAGCTAGTCTTTCTTTATTTCGTACCACCATTTTCTCCATTAAAATAATGGAGCAATCAGAAAGACTGGTATTCCAGTCTTCTAGAAATTCTTCTCCTCCCTCATCCTCACGTAGATTTGTACCAGGGTCTAGTTTAAGACGAAGACCCCTCGGTATGATTTTGGTTTTTATGTAATTCTCTAGACTTGAAGTTTCTGCCCGAAGCTTTATTTGTTTAACCAAGAGTTTTTTGTATTTTTTAAAAGCACCATAGATGTTCACTGGTGTATTGTTGGAATCCTGATTCTCCTCTAGATTCGACAGGGATAGTGAGGCTGTAAGTTCTGCCTCCCAATTTTCGTCAGACAGCATAAACGCCATTTTGGTCTAAATTTAGACCTTTTATAACAGGGATCCAGTACCAGGGTGTGTAGGACTTAACTGATCCACAAAAAAGCTACTGTTTATGTATATATTAATGTGTATATATATACAATACTAGCTAGGGGGTTTACCCTTTCCTGAGACCTAAGAATGGGCCCAAGGCCCAAGTACACAAGGTATGCACATTGAATAATCAAGAACAATTTAGGAAAGGACGCAGTTGCTAGTGTGAGTTGATTGGTTGCGTAAGGGCTTAAATGTCCAAGCAACTTAAATTTAAATATGGTGCAGACCCTTAGTTTAAATGTATCATGTACACAAAAGAGACGTACCTGGAATATAATCCTGGTACCAAAAAAGACAGGGTTTCAGCACTCTTTTAGAAAAACTCACAAATTACTCTAATGTAATTCAATAGCTTTAATAGTGGCAGCCAAATTCCACACAACATGGGAATAAATCCATGTAAATATTAAAACACATAAGCATACAAGTTCGACTCATGAATGACAGTTCAAAAGAACCTGACCGGTCAGGGATACACGAAAAAGCACATGTGTGGCGAAATGTAAATAGCAGTAGTATTGCTTAAGCACAGGTTTTTATAGTGAACCACTACACCCAACTACCTCAGAACCTCCCAAGGAATGGTCATGGAAGGTATATCCTGGGCAGATATATGAACCGGGATCTAAGTGGTAAACACTGCAAAGCCTGTGTCAGGCACCTTGTATAAAGTGATTTCACAGTTAGAAATGAATGCAGTTACTGCAATGTACAAAATATAGGCTATTATATCAAGTGAGACCTCCTCTGGCTTTTGTAGTTAGTAGAGCACAGTCTAAGCAAGAAATGTTTGACTCCAAGCCTTTTATTTGCCTGCATGTGAAAACACTAATTCACCTGCGACATATTCATGCTAACATCTTTGCATCTTGCTTTGCAGACTTCTTCTGTGGATATGTGTATGCACAATGCGAATGTAATCAATATTGCATAAATTGTGTTACCTCTACAATTGTTACCCACTTGTCTACCTATGTATATATTCAGGGGGCTCACCTGCTGGCTTGCTTAGATCCCCTTTGTAACCTGCACAGCAAGTAGCCCCATAACTGCAGGGGTGCTGTAAGCAGCTGGGTGTAGCAAAGCCAGAGGAGGTCTCACTTGATATAATAGCCTATATTTTGTACATTGCAGTAACTGTATTCATTTCTAACTGTGAAATCACTTTCTACAAGGTGCCTGACACAGGCTTTGCAGTGTTTACCACTTAGATCCCGGTTCATATATCTGCCCAGGATATACCTTCCATGACCATTCCTTGGGAGGTTCTGAGGTAGTTGGGTGTAGTGGTTCACTATAAAAACCTGTGCTTAAGCAATACTACTGCTATTTACATTTCGCCACACATGTGCTTTTTCGTGTATCCCTGACCGGTCAGGTTCTTTTGAACTGTCATTCATGAGTTGAACTTGTATGCTTATGTGTTTTAATATTTACATGGATTTATTCCCATGTTGTGTGGAATTTGGCTGCCACTATTAAAGCTATTGAATTACATTAGAGTGATTTGTGAGTTTTTCTAAAAGAGTGCTGAAACCCTGTCTTTTTTGGTACCAGGATTATATTCCAGGTACGTCTCTTTTGTGTACATGATATATATATATATATATATATATATATATATATATATATATATATATATATATATATATATATATATAAATAAACACACTTTTGAACCCTTCCCAATCAAATACCTTGAATTATCCGATATAATTTTTATTCATTTCTAATGTTTTATATGTTTTACATAGAAATACTTGAAAATCCTATGTTCTTGTTTTGCATTTTATTTGTAAGTGGTAGGGACAATTGGAGGGTGCTTAATCCAAACGTTCCACATTTTAGGTCACTATTTTCAAGCCATGGGTATAGCAAACAAGTGTGATAGATAATACATTGGGACAACCACATAAAGATTGCAAAGTTGAACTTCTTAAAGGTTGTAGAGTAACTTTTTTAACCTCAGGAACTAGTAATCAAATATTTTTTCACATATATTCAGTCTTTCAAAACTCAAGCAAACATATAGGCCCCCATTTGTTAATGGCTGAGGGGACAAGGTTTGCGACCAGTGGGATGAATATGCTGTCTGCATTTAACATTGTAAAAGCTGCTGCTTGTGCAATGCTGCACAATCACATTTGAGCAGGGGCTGTCAATCATCATGATACAATTGGGATGATTTAGGTGGTGGAGAGGCTAAGTAGCTGCATGAGCCTGAAATGCTGAAGCCCTGAGGCTGCTTTCGTAGATTCATAAATGTGGTCCATAAAATGACTTAACGTAGTAAGGTTCTAAAGCCAGACATTATGAAATTCTAAGTAAATAAAAACAGGAAATTTGTCACGCTCAGCTGCTGGGAAGCTCTGCAGTCCTCTCTGTGCGCTTGATTGACAGGTGTCTGAGCCACCCCTTCCTGATGATGTCACAACCAGGCTTTTTATTCTGGCTTCCTGTTTCTCCAGTGTCCGTTTGTTTGTTAACTTTGAGGCTTCTGTTAGGATTTCGCTGAGGAATCTCTCTAACTGCTGCTTTTCTGTTGCCAATCTCTTCAAGGACTTACTATGCTGGATTAACCTTCAACCTCCTGAATACCTGTCTCCAAACAATGCAAGTACTGTTTGTTTTGTGAAACTTTCAAACTTCCTGTTTACCTGCTGCAAATCCTGCATATTCAGACTACTCTGTGTAGTGCAAACTATTCAAATACTGTTATTTCTGTGAATCCTTCAATCTGCATGTTTACCTGTTTCCAAACTCTGCAAATACTATTATTCAGTGTAAACCTTCAAACTGCTGGATATCCTGTTGCCAATCTCCACAAGTACTGATTATCTGTGTTAACCTTCAAACTACCAGCTTACCTGTTGCTATCACTGCAAGTTCTGACAACACAGTATTAACCTTCAAACTACCTGATTACATGTTATTAATTCTGCAAGTTCTGACTACACAGTGTTTACCCTCAAACTGCCTGATTACCTGTTGCATACTCTGCAAAGACTGTCTACACAGTGTTAACTCTCAAACTGCCTGATTACCTGTTGCATACTCTGCAAAGACTGTCTACTCAGTGTTAACCCTCAAACTGCCTGATTACCTGTTGCATATTCTGCAAAGACTGTCTACACAGTGTTAACCTTCAGACTGCCTGATAACAAATGACCTACTCCTGCATTATTAACTGTTTCCTGTTTTACCTTTCTTCTGTCTGAGTATAAGTGACTATCCCTGCTCTCCTGATTCTGTGGAAGGCATTTCCTGAAACCAGTTCCTTATTCAGAAGTCTATCTGGCTGATATCATGAATTACTTTGGCACAGGCTAACCCTGCTCCATATCGTGAGTACTTTGTTTTTTGGAGGTTGTCGTGGGGTCATGTCCTGGATTAAACTCAGAGTGCAAGGGTGTTGTTTAAGTTTGCCCTTGCATTTGGGTCTACTTCTGGATATTTCCTAACCTGACAGTACAAACGGACCATAATATGGACCCTGATGAGTTATCCAGGGCTGTGGCTCTACAAGGGCAACTTCTAGGAAATCATTCTGCTCATTTGCAATCTTTTGATTCCAAGCTTGACCAGATTACTGCTCTGCTACATAACCTCTCCGCTCCTTCTCAAGCGACGGTGACTCCTGCTGCCAATGCTACTAGCACCAATGCTGTCTTTAATCCACCTCAAACTGTTGGACAGAATATACCACGAATCCCACTTCCAGATAAATATGACGGTAATCCTGAAGAATGCCGTGGATTCCTTAATCAGTATCGTTTACACTTCAGAAACAATCCTCAAGTTTTTTCCAATTCTACTTCCAAAATCACCTTTATTATTTCTCTCTTGAAGGGTAAGGCTCTAGCCTGGGTGTCCCCTCTTTTAGAGAAGAATGATCCGTTACTACAGGATGTGGAATTATTTGTGTCCATTTTTTCTTCTGTTTTTGACAAGCCTGGGAGGTCTGCAGCTGCTGAGGCAGGATTGTTGGATCTGAGACAGGGATCCCTTTCGTTAGCTCAATATGCTATTGAATTCAGGACTTTAGCCGCAGAAACTGATTGGAACCATGGAGCCTTACGGGCAGCCTTTCGCAAAGGACTTTGCGAACGCCTTAAGGATCAACTAGTATTTCGGGAACTCCCCGATTCATTGGAGGGTCTTATCAATTTATGTATTACTCTTGACGCCCGGCATTCTGAACGTCTTCAGGAGAGAGATAGGAATCGGAGATCCTTTGTTAAATCTTAATTTCGTCCTCCTATTCGAACCTCAAGTCTTTCTAATAATAATTCCCAATCTCCTGAGTCTGTGGAACCCATGGAAGTAGGAGCTATTAAATTGTCAGAAGCTAAACGCCATAGAAGGCGTACTCTTGGGTTATGTCTGTATTGTGGTACCAAAGGACATTTACTGAAGGACTGTCCTATCCGGCCAGTAAAAGCCAAGGCTTAACTTTTGATAGAGGGACAGAGTTAAGAAAGAATCCCATGTCTTCCCTCAATTCTAAACTTTTTGTTCCTGTAACTATCTCTTTTGGAAACACCAAGTTTCGAGCTCAAGCTCTCATCGATTCTGGAGCTGCTGGAGTATTCATTGATTCAAACTTTGCTGACTCTCTCAGGATTCCTCTTCAAGCCAAGAAACAGTTAATTAAGGTAACTACTGTCAGTGGACAGCCTCTAGGTACTGGTATCATAAAACATTCTACCATTCCTCTTCTTTTGACTGTGGGCATACTTCATTCTGAAATTATTCTTTTTGATGTCATCTCTTCTCCCCACATACCATTGATTCTGGGGTTACCTTGGTTGCAGCTTCATGATCCAGTTTTCTCATGGTCTAAAGGAGAACTTATTTCCTGGGGAACTACCTGTTTCAAACATTGCCTGCAAAATCCCTCTAAACCATCCTGTCCTGTCGTAGCTATGGTGGAAGTTCCTGAATCATTGCCCAATTACTATCATGCCTTTAGTGCTGTGTTTTCTAAAAAAGAGGCTGAGACGTTACCTCCACACCGGATATTTGACTGTCCTATCGAATTGTATTCAGGGGCTCCTCTACCTAAGGGAAGGACCTATCCCCTCTCTCGTCAAGAAAATGTCTCTCTTGAGGAATACATAAAGGACAACTTAGCCAGAGGATTCATTCGTCCTTCCTCTTCACCTGTGGGTGCAGGTTTTTTCTTCATTGGGAAAAAAGATGGAGGTCTTTGTCCCTGTATTGATTATCGAGCCTTGAATCAGATTACTGTCAAAAACAGCTATCCTTTGCCGCTCATTTCTGAGTTATTCGATCGTCTTCAAGGTGCTTCTATTTTTTCCAAGTTAGATCTCCGTGGGGCCTACAATCTGGTCAGAATCCGTAAAGGAGACGAATGGAAGACGGCATTTAACACTAGATTTGGTCACTATGAGTATCTAGTAATGCCATTTGGATTGTGCAATGCACCAGCAGTATTTCAGCACTTTGTTAACGAAATCTTCAGAGATTATCTAAATCAATTTGTTATCATTTACCTCGATGACATTTTAATCTATTAAAAAACATTACAGGAACATGTACATCATGTAAGACTGGTTCTTCAGAGTTTACAAGACAATTCCCTGTTCGCTAAATTGGAGAAATGCTCTTTTCATCAGAGTTCCATCACCTTTTTGGGGTATATCATTTCTGAATCAGGTTTTGAGATGGATCCTGCTAAACTGTCGGCTATCAAGGACTGGCCCAGACCAACTACTCTCAAATTACTGCAGAGGTTTCTTGGCTTTGCCAATTACTATGGAAAGTTTATAAAGAACTCACTTCTCTTACTAAGAAAGGGCAAAATTGTAAGAACTGGTCCTCTTCGGCAGTACAGGCTTTTGAAACGCTAAAATCAGCATTTGCTTCTGCACCTCTTCTCAGTCATCCAATTCCTGATTTCCAGTTTATTTTGGAGGTTGACGCTTTCTCTATAGCAGCTGGAGCTGTTCTCTCCCAACGTGATCCGACTACCAGCAAGATACATCCTGTTGCGTTCTTTTCGAAAAAATTCAATCCTGCCGAGTTAAATTATGATGTGGGCAATAAGGAGCTTTTGGCTATAAAATTAGCTTTGGATGAATGGAGGCATTGGTTAGAGTGTACCAGTCAACCTTTTTTCATTCTGACAGATCACAAGAATCTTTTATACCTCCAAACAGCTACACGTCTCAATCCTCGTCAGGATCGGTGGGCCTTGTTCTTCTCCAGGTTTAATTTTGTACTTTCCTATGTTCCTGGTTCAAAAAATTCCAAGGCAGATGCTTTATCTAGGCAGTTCCAATCTTCTGAACCTTCTCCATTGGATTCAGAACCTATACTACGTCCAGTCAAAATTTTGGCTCAAGTATCCTCTTTTCCAGTACAGGCTTTACATGCTGCTCAAGTCCGGGTACCATCTTCTTGTAGGGAGATTGGTGTTCTGGGGTGGCGCTCAACAAAGGAGAGCTAAGAGATCAATGTGGCGAGAATTATAAAAAATGGTTAATTTTGTACCGAACTCTAATATATTATGAAAATCCTAGTACAATTAATAGATTTGGTATTAGCTTTTGGGACTCTAAAAAATGTATGCTTATAAATTTACTCGGTAAGACTAAATAGCAATAAACTAGTCCAATATAAATAGTTAGAAAGCAGTTTAAATAGATCAAACTGGTTGAATAAAATAATATTTATTAATATAGTTAATATATCATCAGTAGAAATCAGAATAAAAATAACGATGCCGGCATCTAAAAACAAACACGATTAAAATGTAGACAGTGAAAAAATAGCAATGTAGGAAATGTATCCAAATATGTACAAATGTATACAGATATGTTGTCTCATCTGTAGCAAATAATAACAATTGTGGATCACACAAGATTCTTAAACCTGTATAGTCCTGTTATGAAGGCCAAAATGTCCAGAGGTTGTCTGATCTTTGCAAACTTGTGGCCAGAGACTCCGGGTTGTATGTGTCCTCTTTTCCTCGGTGTTAAAAGTCAGTGCAGCGTTCTCTGCAAACAATGGTGGATACTATGATCCGCGTGTGCACACACACAGTTCCGGGCTGGAATGGGAAAGTTGTTCCGGTGCAGGTAACTCTTTAGTATTCACACAGGATGAGGTAAAGAACCGAAGTTCAGACAAAGTACTGATTGTACAGGTGGATTCGTGTGAGTAGGTCCCGGGGCAGGAATTATACATATAGAGCCAGCTTAAACTAGGTTTTATTAGCTGCCCAATGTACCTGTCCTACCTGCTTACGAATCCAATCTGTAGTAGATACTTAGATAAATCTTATACACAGGAGCAATCGGCAAATTCTACGCGTTTCAGCCGCCAGGGGCCTTTAACGCGTAGAATTTGCCGATTGCTCCTGTGAATAAGATTTATCTAAGTATCTACTACAGATTGGATTCGTAAGCAGGTAGGACAGGTACATTGGGCAGCTAATAAAACCTGGTTTAAGCTGGCTCTATATGTATAATTCCTGCCCCGGGACCTACTCACACAAATCCACCTGTACAATCAGTACTTTGTCTGAACTTCGGTTCTTTACCTCATCCTGTGTGAATACTAAAGAGTTACCTGCACCGGAACAACTTTCCCATTCCAGCCCGGAACTGTGTGTGTGCACACACGGATCATAGTATCCACCATTGTTTGTAGAGAACGCTGCACTGACTTTTAACACCGAGGAAAAGAGGACACATACAACCCGGAGTCTCTGGCCACAAGTTTGCAAAGATCAGACAACCTCTGGACATTTTGGCCTTCATAACAGGACTATACAGGTTTAAGAATCTTGTGTGATCCACAATTGTTATTAAATGCTACAGATGAGACAACATATCTGTATACATTTGTACATATTTGGATACATTTCCTACATTGCTATTTTTTCACTGTCTACATTTTAATCGTGTTTGTTTTTAGATGCCGGCATCATTATTTTTATTCTTATTTCTACTGATGATATATTAACTATATTAATAAATATTATTTTATTCAACCAGTTCGATCTATTTAAACTGCTTTCTAACTATTTATATTGGACTAGTTTATTGCTATTTAGTCTTACCGAGTAAATTTATAAGCATACATTTTTTAGAGTCCCAAAAGCTAATACCAAATCTATTAATTGTACTAGGATTTTCATAATATATTAGAGTTCGGTACAAAATTAACCATTTTTTATAATACTCGCCACATTGATCTCTTAGCTCTCCTTTGTTGAGCGCCACCCCAGAACACCAATCTCCCTACATTTGATTTGGTTTTTAGAGGTTAAACCATTTGTTTTTCTCTGGGACTTGGCTTTAGAGTGTTTGAGTGTTGTATCTCTATAAACAATTATCATTTTTTCATAAAATATAGAAAGAGACAGATGCGCCACATGGCCCAATATTGTTTGTTCAATACAATATTTAGATTCCAATCATGTTAGTATAAACTCACAATTTGGATAGCACCTCAATAAGTGCAATAGGAGCAGTCTGGGATCAATCACAGTCACCCAGCAGACCGACCTCTAGGGTAGATGGAGTTAATCTGTAGTGGAAATATAAAGAGACACAGGGGTGCCTATATGGCCTAGTACAGTTTGATCCCAAGATATATTACTCTATTTAGGTAATATACTCACAATTGGTAAAGCATCTCCAGTGATGCAAATCAGGCAGGATGGGGTCAATACAGTCACCCACTTTGGCCTTTATTGGGACTTTGCTGTTTGCTTCCTGAGAGAACCCTGCCATAGTCTGTTGGGTGACTGTATTGACCCCATCCTGCCTGATTTGCATCACTGGAGATGCTTTACCAATTGTGAGTATATTACCTAAATAGAGTAATATATCTTGGGATCAAACTGTACTAGGCCATATAGGCACCCCTGTGTCTCTTTATATTTCCACTACAGATTAACTCCATCTACCCTAGAGGTCGGTCTGCTGGGTGACTGTGATTGATCCCAGACTGCTCCTATTGCACTTATTGAGGTGCTATCCAAATTGTGAGTTTATACTAACATGATTGGAATCTAAATATTGTATTGAACAAACAATATTGGGCCATGTGGCGCATCTGTCTCTTTCTATATTTTAGATCATCCCTATAGGATCCAGGCCGGGTTCTTTACAGATTGCTGCCCAAAGATCACCTTCTACATTTAATCCTCAGAGATTTTTTATTTGTATTGTTTGTATTTTTGGTATTATTGAAACATTTCCTATCTGTCTTGATTTATGTGTGATATTTAGCATAAATTCTGATTTAAAGTATTAAATTGATCTATTGTTCACCACACACCTTACTAGGTTTGATATAGTGTTATCACTTAGGGCGCCCCCTATCATATAAGTATCATTTTTTCATACCATCTTCTTGTAAACTACCTTCTGGTATCCTGTATGTACCCAAAGGATTACGTCTTCAGCTTCTACGTTGGGCTCATGACAACATTTCAGCAGGTCATCCGGGAATAACCAATACATTGTGGAAACTGAAGCAGCATGTTTGGTGGTCCACTATGAGGAGGGATGTTAAGGATTATATTGCTGCTTGTAGTTCTTGTGCTTCGAACAAACAATCTTCTCATCGACCGTTTGGTCTATTACACCCTCTTCCTATTCCTCATTACCCTTGGTCTCACTTATCCATGGACTTTGTTACAGATCTTCCTGTTTCTGCTGGAAATACGACCATTTGGGTAGTGGTGGATCGGTTCTCCAAGTCTGCTCACTTCATACCTCTTCCAGGCTTGCCTACAGCTCAAAGACTTTCTGAACTCTTTGTTCTACATATATCTCGTTTACATGGTTTTCCCACTGACATAGTCTCAGATCGTGGAGTCCAATTTGTTTCCAAATTTTGGAGGTCTTTTTGTAAACACTTCAGAATCAACATATCACTTTCTACTGCACACCATCCTCAATCCAACGGACAGACTGAGCGTGTAAATCAAGCCTTGGAATCTTTTCTAAGACATTATGTAGACCATCACCACTCCAACTGGTCTCAGTTATTGCCTTTGGCGGAATTAGCTCACAACTCACGTTATAACGCCTCATTACAGACCTCTCCCTTTAAGGCAGCTTATGGATTTGAACCTAGAACCTTTCCTATGATTACCAGTTCTACTGAAGTCCCTGGAGCAGATCGTATAGTGAAAAATCTCGGTAATCACTGGCAACTCATTCGTCAAAATCTACTCTCTTCTTCCTTAAGACATAAGAAATATGCTGATCGCAGAAGGTGCAAGGCTCCTTTACTTCATACTGGAGACAGAGTATTTTTATCCACCAGATTCATACGTCTAAAACAACCTTGTACCAAGTTGGGTCCTAAGTACATTGGACCTTTTCGAATTGTTTCCAGAGTTTGTTCTTCTGCATACCGCCTGGCCTTACCCAAGACTCTCAAGATCCATCCAGTGTTTCATGTCTCCCTACTCAAGCCAGTCATCTACAATCGGTACTCTATCAAGAGTAAACCACCCCACTTTCCGTAGAGGGAACTTCTGAGTTGGAAGTCAGCCAGATTCTCGATTCCAAGCTACGGGGCAATCGGCTGTACTACCTGGTCCATTGGAAGGATTATCCTATCTCTGAACGATCTTGGGAACCGGCCTCTCATGTTCATGCTCCAGCTCTTGTCAAGTCTTTTCACAAGAAATACCCTGCCAGGCCCGGTCGGGTCCCCCGGAGGGGTCCTTGAGGAGGGGGCACTGTCACGCTCAGCTGCTGGGAAGCTCTGCAGTCCTCTCTGTGTGCTTGATTGACAGGTGTCTGAGCCACCCCTTCCTGATGATGTCACAACCAGGCTTTTTATTCTGGCTTCCTGTTTCTCCAGTGTCCGTTTGTTTGTTAACTTTGAGGCTTCTGTTAGGATTTCGCTGAGGAATCTCTCTAACTGCTGCTTTTCTGTTGCCAATCTCTTCAAGGACTTACTATGCTGGATTACCTGTCTCCAAACAATGCAAGTACTGTTTGTTTTGTGAAACTTTCAAACTTCCTGTTTACCTGCTGCAAACCCTGCATATTCAGACTACTCTGTGTAGTGCAAACTATTCAAATACTGTTATTTCTGTGAATCCTTCAATCTGCATGTTTACCTGTTTCCAAACTCTGCAAATACTATTATTCAGTGTAAACCTTCAAACTGCTGGATATCCTGTTGCCAATCTCCACAAGTACTGATTATCTGTGTTAACCTTCAAACTACCAGCTTACCTGTTGCTATCACTGCAAGTTCTGACAACACAGTATTAACCTTCAAACTACCTGATTACATGTTATTAATTCTGCAAGTTCTGACTACACAGTGTTTACCCTCAAACTGCCTGATTACCTGTTGCATACTCTGCAAAGACTGTCTACACAGTGTTAACTCTCAAACTGCCTGATTACCTGTTGCATACTCTGCAAAGACTGTCTACACAGTGTTAACTCTCAAACTGCCTGATTACCTGTTGCATACTCTGCAAAGACTGTCTACTCAGTGTTAACCCTCAAACTGCCTGATTACCTGTTGCATATTCTGCAAAGACTGTCTACACAGCGTTAACCTTCAGACTGCCTGATAACAAATGACCTACTCCTGCATTATTAACTGTTTCCTGTTTTACCCTTCTTCTGTCTGAGTATAAGTGACTATCCCTGCTCTCCTGATTCTGTGGAAGGCATTTCCTGAAACCAGTTCCTTATTCAGAAGTCTATCTGGCTGATATCATGAATTACTTTGGCACAGGCTAACCCTGCTCCATATCGTGAGTACTTTGTTTTTTGGAGGTTGTCGTGGGGTCACGTCCTGGATTAAACTCAGAGTGCAAGGGTGTTGTTTAAGTTCGCCCTTGCATTTGGGTCTACTTCTACTTATTTCCTAACCTGACAAAATTCTTGGATTATTTAGATGTTACCATTAAATTAATAACATTAGTCCTTATAACCTAAAAAAGCACAGTTTAGAGAATATTTGTCACAAAAAACATAGCTAATATTAAAGGATTCACATAAACACTAGTAAATAGACGAAGCAGGAACAATATTAAAGGAACACAGATTAACCTTATTGTTTATGGGGGAGGGTTTGTTATTATTTTTAGTGAAAAAATAAAAAGTGGTTGCTAAGGTATAAACTTTTTTTATAAAATTTTATTGTGATAAAATAAAATTCTGAAAAAAAGATTAATTCATTTCATACAAAATCCGCTCATTGGTTTGTTTCAAATTCATTAAGGAATGTTAATAAAAAAACATTCACCAGCTATTGTCTAGGGGGAGAGTCGTCAGGGGAGCAGAATAGAATGTAACTGCTACAAGCCAACAGCAGCACAAAAAAATTATGATTTTTTTATGGGGCCAGGATTGGTCAAGAACAGAACTGAAGTTTATATACTTTTTGGCTGACACTGCAATTAACCAACTTCAATAGTGTAAAAACAGACAATTGATCAGTAGGGACAGTCTACTCCAGAATTTGTATTATTTAAAAATATAGATAATCCCTTTATTACAATTTGCATAACCAACACTGATATATCAATATATTTTTGCCTCTGTGATTACCTTGTATCTAAACCACTTCAGACTGCCCCCTTATCTCAGTTATTTTGACAGACTGGCATTTTAGCCAGTAAAAAGAGGCCACTCCAAACTCATCAGCCACACACGATCCCGGGCCCACACATGTGACGTCAGATGACACAAAATCTA
The DNA here is from genome assembly GCF_027579735.1 of Bombina bombina. Taxonomy (NCBI): domain Eukaryota; kingdom Metazoa; phylum Chordata; class Amphibia; order Anura; family Bombinatoridae; genus Bombina; species Bombina bombina. The sequence continues at coordinate 416,592,959 of NC_069504.1, forward strand.
CGGCAACACAAAAAGTACACAAAGGCAGGGTGCAAATGCAGACTCAAGACAGCGAACCAACTGCACAATAACGAAAAATAGAACAATGTCCAGCAGCACAGCAGTGAGGTTTAAAAAAAGAAATTTATTTCTCTTGTTAAGTGTATCCAGTCCACGGATCATCCATTACTTATGGAATATATTCTCCTTCCCAACAGGAAGCTGCAAGAGTCCACCCACAGCAAAGCTGCTATATAGCTCCTCCCCTAACTGCCATATTCAGTCATTCTCTTGCAAGCCTCAACATAGATAGGAGGTTGTGAGAGTCTGTGGTGCTTTCTACTTAGTTTATTCTTCAATCAAAAGTTTGTTATTTTTAAATGGCACCGGAGTGTGCTGTTTATCTCAGGCAGTATTTGGAAGAAGAATCTGCCTGCGTTTTTCTATGATCTTAGCAGACGTAACTAAGATCCATTTGCTGTTCTCACACATTCTGAGGAGTGAGGTACTTCAGAGGGGGAATGGCGTGCAGGTTTTCCTGCAGATAAGGTATGTGCAGTAAAATATTTTTCTAGGAATGGAATTGACTAAGAAAATACTGCTGATACCGAAGTAATGAAAGTAAAGCCTTAAATGCAGCGATAGCGACTGGTATCAGGCTTATTAATAGAGATACATACTCTTGTAAAAATGTGTTTTAAAACGTTTGCTGGCATGTTTAATCGTTTTTTAACATATGTTTGGTGATAAAACTTATTGGGGCCTAAGTTTTTTCCACATGGCTGGCTTAAATTTTGCATAGAAACAGTTTCCTGAGGCTTTCCACTGTTATAGTATAAAAGTTACAGTTGGTGCAGTTAAAATTACAAACAGGGACATTCAGCTTCCCTCAGCAGTCCCCTGCATGCTATAGGACATCTCTGAAGGGCTCAAAAGGGCTTCAAAAGTAGGAGCTGTTATGACTGTTTAAAACATATTTTTCGTTTTGTTAATCTGTTTTTTGTATTAAGGGGTTAATCATCCATTTGCAAGTGGGTGCAATGCTCTGCTAACTTGTTACATACACTGTAAAAATTTTGTTAGTTTAACTGCCTTTTTTCACTGTTATTTCAATTTTTGGCAAAATTTGTTTCTCTTAAAGGCACAGTAACCTTTTATATATTTGCTTGTTAACTTGATTTAAAGTGTTTTCCAAGCTTACTAGTCTCATTATTAGTCTGTTCTAACATGTCTGACATAGAGGAAGCTCTGTGTTCATTATGTTTTTAAGCCATGGTGGAACCCCATCTTAGAATGTGTACCAGATGTACTGATTTCATGTTAAACAATAAAGATCATTTTTTGTCTTTAAAAACATTATCACCAGAGGATTCTGTCGTGGGGGTAGTTATGCCGACTAACTCTCCCCACGTGTCAGACCTTTTGACTCCCGCTTTAGGGACTCACGCTCAAATGGCGCCAAGTACATCAAGGGCACCCATAGCGTTTCTTTACCAGGGGATTCTGTCGAGGGGAAAGTTATGCCGACTAACTCTCCCCACGTGTCAGACCCTTCGACTCCCGCTTCAGGGACTCACACTCAAATGGCGCCAAGTACATCAAGGGCGCCCATAGCGTTTATTTTACAAGACATGGCAAAGGTTCAGACTACCTGAAATTAAAGGAAAGCAGTTAGCTCTGGGGGTAGATACAGAGCATACAGACGCTTTAAGAACCATGTATGATACTACCTCACAATATGCTTAGTCTGTGGGTGATTTTTTTTTTTTTTTACTCAGGGAAGATGATTTAACCTGATTCTGATATTTCTACATTTAAAATTTATGCTTGAGAACCTCCACTTGTTGCTCAGGGAGGCTTTGGCTGCTCTGAATGAATGTGTACAATCGCAGGGCCAGAGAAATTGTGTAGACTGGATAAATAATATGCAGTGCCGGTGTGTACTGATGTTTTTCCAATACCTAAAGAGGTTTACTTAAAAAAAAAAAAAAATTTTAATAAGGAATGGGATAGACCAGGTGTGCCGTTCTCTTCCCCTCCTATTTTTTAGAAGAATGTTTTCTAATAGTTACCACCACACAGGACTTCTGGCAGACAGTTCCTAAGGTGGAGAGAAGAGTTTCTACTCTAGCTAAGCGTACCACTACCTCTGACGAGGACAGTTGTGCTTTTTAGATCCAATGGATAAAAAATGTTTATTCAACAGGGTTTTATCCTGCAGCCCCTTGCATACATTGCTTCTGTCACTGCTGCTGCGGCGTTCTGGGTTGAGTCTCTTTATGAGGCTTTACAGTTAAGCGACTCCATTGGATGAATATATTTGACAAGCTTATGCTAGCCAATTCCTTTGTTTTCTGATGCCTTGTTCATTTGACTAGACTAACGGCTAAGAATTCTGTTTTTTACTATACTGGCGCGCAGAGCGCTATGGCTTATATCATGGTCATCTGTCGTGACTTTAATAAATAAGCTACTTAACTTCCCTTCAAGGGGCAGACCCTATTCGGGCCTGGTTTGAAGGAGATTATTGCTTATATCACTGGAGGAAAAGGTCATGCCCTTCCTCAGGATAGGTCTAAATCAAGGGCAAAAAAAAAAAAAAAAAAAGTCTAATTTTCGTACCTTTTAAAAACTTCAGGGCAGGTGTGGCATCCTCTTCCTCTAAGGCAAAACAAGAGGGAATTTTTGCTCAGTCCAAGGCGGTCTGGAGACAATCGGACCTGGAACAAAGATAAGCAGGCCAAGGAGCCTGCTGCTGCCTCTAAGGCAGCATGAAGGAACGGACCCCTATCCGGTAACGGATCCTATAGGGGGCAGACTTTCATTCTTTGCCCAGGCGTGGGCAAGAGATGCCCAGGATCCCTAGGCATTGGAATTTATATCCCAGAGATATCTTCTGGATTTCAAAGATTCCCCCCCAAAAAAAGGGGAGATTTCGCCTTTCACAATTATCTGCAAACCAGATAAAGAAGGAGGCATTCTTACATTGTGTATGAGATCCATCCAGTTCCAAGAGAGGAACAGGGACAGAGTTTTTACTCAAATCTGTTTGTGGTTCCCAAGGAGAGGGAACCTTCAGACCTATTTTGGATCTAAAGATCTTAAACAAATTCCTCAGAATTCCGTCATTTAAGATGGAAACTATTCGTACCATCTTAACTATGATCCAGGAGAGTCAATAGAGGACTACAATGGATTTGAAGGATGCTTATCCTCACATTGTGATGCATAAAGATCACCATCGTTTTTCAGGTTTGCCTTTCTAGACAGGCATTACCAGTTTGTAGCTCTTTCCTTTGGGATATCTACAGCCCCAAGAATCTTTATGGAGGTTCTGGGGTCGCTTTGGCGGTCCTTAGACCGCGGGGCATAGAAGTGGCCCCTTATTTAGACGACATCCTGATACAGGCGTCAAACATCCAAATTGCCCAGTCTCATACGGACGTAGTACTGGCATTTCTGAGATCACATGGGTGGAAAGTGAACAAGGAAAGAGTTCTCTTTCCCCAATCTCAAGGGTTTCCCTCCTAGGGACTCTGATAGATTCTGTAGAAATGAAAATTTACCTGACGGAGTCCAGGTTGTCAAAGTTTCTAAATTTCTGCCGTGTTTTTTTCATCCCATCCGCGCCCTTCGGTGGCTCAGTACATGAATGAAATCGGCTTAATGGTAGCGGCAAGGGACATAGTACCGTTTGCACGTCTACATTTCAGACCGCTGCAACTATGCATGCTCAGTCAGAGGAACGGGGATTACACAGATTTGTCCCCCTGTTAAACCTGGACCAAGAGACCAGAGATTCTCTTCTCTGATGACTATGTGTCCATCTGTCCAAGGGTATGACCTTCCGCAGGTCAGATGGGACAATTGTTACAATAGATGCCAGCCTTTTAGGTTGGGATGCAGTCTGGAACTCCCTGAAGGCTCAGGGATAGTGGACTTAGGAGGAGACCCTCCTTCTAATAAATATTCTGGAACTGGGAGTGATATTCCATGCTCTTCAGACTTGGCCTCAGTTAGCAACTCTGAGGTACATCATACTCAGTCGGACAATATACACGACTGTGGCTTACATCAGCCATCAAGGGGGAACAGAAGTTCCCTAGCGATGTTAGAAGTCTTACAATAATTTACTGGACAGAGACTCACTCTTGTCTATCAGCTATCCATATCCCAGGTGTTGAGAACTGGGAGGTGGATTTTCTAAGTCGTCAGACTTTTCTTCCGGGGGAGTGGGATTTCCTCCGGAGGTCAAGACCAAGCAGGAGAGGGCTTTGGTGTTTTTGACAGCGCCTGCGTAGCCACGCAGGACCTGGTATGCAGATCTGGTGGACATGTCATCCTTTCCATCACGGTCTCTGCTTCAGAGACAGGTCCCTCTACCTCAGGGTCCTTTCAACCATCTAAATAGAATCAATCTGAGATGGACTGCCTGGAGACTGAACGCTTGATGTTATCAAAGCATGGCTTCTCCGAGTCAGTCATTGATACCTTAATACAGACATGAAAGCCTGTCTCTAGGAAAATTGAACATAGATATGGTGTAAATATCTGATTGTTATGAATCCAAGGGTTACTCATGGAGTAAAGTCTGGATTCCCAGGATATTATCTTTTCTCCAAGATGTTTTTGAGAAAAGGGTTGTCAGCTAATTCCTTAAAAGGGGACAGATTTTTACTCTGTCTATTTTTTTGCACAAGCGTCTGGCAGGTATTCTAGACGTTCAGGCATTTGGTCAGGCTTTGGTTAGATCCAAGCCTGTGTTTAAAACTGTTGCTCCGCCATGGAGCTTAAACCTGATTCTTAAGGTTCTTCAAGAAGTTCCGTTTGAACCTTTTTTGTTCCATAGATATCAATCTTTATCTTGGAAAGTTCCTTTTGGGTAGCTAATTCCTCGACTCGTAGAGTCTCCAAGTTATCTGTGTTACAATGTGATTCTCCTTATCTGGCCCTTCGTACGGATAAGGTAGTCCTGCGTACCAACCTGGGTTTTTTCCTAAGGTGGTATCTAACAAGTACATCACTCAAGAGATAGTTGTTCCATGCTTGTATCCTAATCCTTCCTCAAAGAAGGAACGTCTATTACACAATATTGGACGTGGTTTGTGCTTTAAAGTTTTACTTACAAGCTACTACAGTTTTCATCAAACGTTCACCTTGTTTGTTGTCTATTCTGGACAGAGGAGAGGTCAAAAGACTTCAGCAGCCTCTCTGTCTTTTTGGTTAAAAAGCATAATTCATTTAGCTTATGAGACTGCTGGACAGCAGCCTCCTGAAGGGATTACAGCTCATTCTACTAGAGCTGTGGTTTTCACTTGGGCCTTTTTTAAATGTGGCTTCTGTTGAACAGATTTACAAGATGGAGTCTTGGTCTGCGCTTCATACTTTTCAAATTTAACAAATTTGATACCTTGCTTCTTCGGAGGCTATTTTTGGGAGAAAGGGTTTTTTACAGGCAGTGGTAACTTCCGTTTAAGTACCTGCCTTGTCCCTCCCATCATCCGTGTACTTTAGCTTTGGTATTGGTATTCCATAAGTAATGGATGATCCGTGGACTGGATACACTTAACAAGAGAAAACATAATTTATGCTTACCTGATAAATTTATTTCTCTTATAGTGTATCCAGTCCACGGCCCGCCCTGTCACTTTAAGGCAGGTAATTTTTTCATTTGAACTACAGTCACCACTGCACCCTATGGTTTTTCCTTTCTCTGCATGTTTTCGGTCGAATGACTGAATATGGCAGTTAGGGGAGGAGCTATATAGCAGCTTTGCTGTGGGTGGACTCTTGCAGCCCCCTGTTGGGAAGGAGAATATATTCCATAAGTAATGGATGATCCGTGGACTGGATACACTACAAGAGAAATAAATTTATCAGGTAAGCATAAATTATGTTTTCCATAGTTAAAAAATTGACAGTACAAGCCACAGACAATAAGGTCTGACGCATTTCATGCCCCCTAGTGGTGCTTACTCATAGACTGCTGAAAATACACCAGGTAACCCCTTAAATAGTGGTACCAGATGATCAACAGATTAACTCTTAAAGGGATATTAAACACTTTGAGATGGTAATATAAAATGATAAATCACATAAATAAATCTATGCTATATACTTTTATTATTTGCTTTGTCCCCTTTTTCTGTAATTCCATTCTGAACTTGTGAACTTTTCAGTTCCTGTTAGAAATGGAAGTGCAGAACACTGTTTTATTTTGTCACTATTTAAACAGCTAATGAAACTTTAAAAATTACATCTACATGTTATTCTCAGTCTAATCTTTTCTTTGAATACATCATTCTATCTAGCATTTATCTAGTGTTTAATGTCCCTTTAATTTCCCTGCATAATTAATAACAACAAAAGAACATTACAAAGCGTGACATACAAATATATTATCCAGTTTATATGATATACATAATTAATAAGGAAAGGATTAATAATAAATACATACAAAAAGTGATGAAAAGTATTTAAGAGTATTTATGTGAGATAATCATACTACAAAGTCTTAAACTTAAGGTTGCATAAGTCGCATAAATGATCTAAAGTGTATACAATGTTTCAGATAGTGATAGGCAAGTGAAATATATTCATAATTCATACAAAATAGCTAATGTCCCATTCCAGGTTGAGACCCATAGGAATTTGGGACTTAAGTTTATATATCCAATATAATTCTTTTTTATCAAGAATCTTATACCTATTCCCACCTCTAGATGGAGTTTTAGCTAAATCAGTTATTTGTACTGAAAAGTCAACAACACTTGTGAAATGAACCTGATTGAAGAGTATGGCAACGGTGGAATCTTTATTATAATTTTTTACAGAATTTACATGTTCCTGTATTCTCACATTGATCTCACTTGTTGTTTTACCAATGTACTGTACATGACAGTTATTACATTCTAAGAGAAGAACAAATTAGGAGTGCCAAGGGCTTAAGGTTACTAATCAAGATGTGGGTGGAACCTTAATTACATAGGAGATAACATAAGTACAACCAATTACCAGAAAAGTAAAACAAAGATTCAATTAATTTCCAGAGAAATAAAAACAAAGGTTTAATTACACTATTAGATGTGAATAAAATGATTAGGAACATTACTTTAAAAAAACTTTTGTATGGCATAAGCCAGTTCCTGACACAGGATTATGAAAATCCAAACTTAATCAATGACAATATTATTAATTAAATTCAATATACTACATTAATAATTTTCAAGAAATATGTACTACGGTAGCCCTAGATGACTTGTTCCAACAGGGACAAAATACTACACCTACAGACCAGATTGTAGTATTACTGAGGTTAAAGAATCCCTCCACTTACCACATTCATTCACGAGGCATGATTATTGAATAATTTCAGAAAAGGATAGAGAGGGATCTATCTGATCTCTTTAAGAATTGTCCACAAACTAATTTTAATCTCTCAAGAAGAGAAAAAAAAGCGTTGATAAGCCTGTCTAAAATTAAAGCTATTAATAATAATAAGAGCTGCTGATAAAGGGGGCTCGGTTGTTCTAATGGATAGGGATCAGCTCATCAATGAAGCATTGCATCAGTTGAATGACAACACAAATTATGAGGTCCTTTTTAATAACCCTTGCTAAGATTTCAGAGGGAATTAAGTCATCTGCTAAATGACGGTAGAGAATTAGGATTTTCTTGATCAGGAAACCTTTGAATATTTCTCTGTAAAAAACAGCTTACACCTGTTTTTAATCACCTACTTAAAATTGATAAATCTCTTAGTGATGTAAAAGGCCGTCCTACAGTAATTGATATAGGTTCTTTTTCTGAACATTTGTCAGAATGGTTAGATCATATTCTACAACCTTTTGTATCTAAATTATTCAGCTATACTAGGGACACCAAACATGGGCTGGATTTAATAAAGGATATTGAATGACTTCCTTGCTATAGTTGTCTGACAGTGGATGCTACAGCATTCTATTCCTTGATTCCACACAGTAAAGGTTTGGAGGCTATAAGGTATTTTCTGACTGGAAGTCAAACATATACAAGTGAGTTTACAGATTTTATAATAAGTAACTCAATTTTTGTTGATTCACATTTATCTCCAGATATGTGAGAACAGCAATTTGGCAAAATTTGCCCCTTCCTATGCAAATCTTTATTTAGGTTGGTGGGAGACTTTCCATATATATTGAGATAAAAATCATTTTAGGAGTGATATTGTTTTTATTCACCCGCTTTATAGATGATCTGCTTTTTATTTGGCAAAATGATAAGAAGTAGACTTGTGCATGATCGAAAAATTTGTTTCGGTTCGGATCGATTCAGATTTTTCGAATTTCGGTTCGGATCCATTAGAATTCAGAAAAATTCGAATTTATTTGTTTTGGATTCGTTTCGGATTCATTCGGATTCGAATAAATTTGGCAGGATTCGGTTCCATTTGGTTCGATTTGATTCGAAAATTCGGAATTTCGGTATGTGTTAGATGGGATGTGCTGTGCATTAGACTAGTTTTATATACTGTAGGTGTAACCCATAGCAGAGTGATATAACCTAATATACTGTACAATACTAGTGTAATCCATGGCCATCCGAATCTACCGAATAAATCTAAACTAATTCGGATTTATTCGGTAGATTCGGCACTATTTCAATTCAGAAATTCAAATCGATCCGAATCTCCGAATTTAAGAAATTCGGCCGAATCTCTGAAATGATCCGAAACGAATCGCACATGTCTAATAAGAAGTCAGGGACTGAGTTCATAAAAGAACTAAATGGCAATATGGATGGTCTGAACTTCACATTTGAATTTGATAGATTTAAAATTAATTATCTAGATCTTACACTTCAGGGAGATGTTGAAGGAAATGTCACTACAACAGTATTTAGAAAAACTATTAGATGCAATACTTTATTACATGCAGAGAGTTCACATCCTAAAAAAGTGTTTGCTGCAGTAGCAAAAGGTCAATTCATGAGGTGGAAAAGAAACTGTTCATCTATTCAGAATTAAAAAGAACAATATGATTCTCTAATGGAATGTTTGAGAGAACCAAAATATCCAAATTATGTCATTGAGAGAGCAAGAAGGGAAGTTTAAAAAATATATAGAATGGTGATGTTGAGAGATAAAGAATGTAAAAATACTCAAGCTTCTAAAGGAATAACTTTTGTGACAGATTACAGTGGACGGTATTCTTTAATCTGTAATATTATATGGAAACATCTTCCATTACTAAGATGAAAAGAAAAATAGGGTGCTCCAAAGGTGAAATACGTATTCATATCAAACAATCAAGTGAGAAATATAACGATGTGCTCACAAACATGTATGAGCTCAACCGTGCAATAATACCAGGCTTAACTATCAGAGCCGTCCAGCTGGTTCATACTCTGGCATCCAAAACTTCTACGACACACCTCTGCAGGCTTGAGCGCCTGGGTCTATGTAAGATCTTCCACAGAGGAAGATATTTCAAATGAGAGAAACTGTTCAGAAAAAATCTGGACTCAGTCTCGCCCTCTTAGCCTCTCAAAACAGACTGAGATCTCTCCACTCAGTCAAAAAGAAAACAGATAGTAGATTTTATTAGTGGTGCTACCAAGCTGAGGGTACGAATAAAAATTCCTTAAATAAGTCTATATATATATATTAATTACCATGTATCACACTTTGAGTCAATACTCTAAAGAAAATGTTGTATATCTTGAAATTGGCTTATATATGTATAATAAATCACAATGAATGAATTGTATATAAATAAACAAACATTTATTCAGTTACCCAATACTGATTCATTGTTATATTAGAGTTAAACGATGTATTGAAACATATAAATAGTAACAAGTTGTGGCCACAACTAATAGAGTTAAAAACAATTTCCCTAATAAAGGCAATACCTTTAATGATGCTAGATTCGCTCAGATAATTGCCTTATACCTAAAAATAGTACATGCAATAATTTTAAATACAATGTGCAAAGTGAAGGACAAAGAAATTGTTTGCCAATTTTCAATGTCGTTTAAGAATAATGAAAAAATAAAAAGTGACCAATATATATTTGGTATTTGCCGGCTAATAAAGTTTAAAAAAATAAAGAATAAAAAGTGTTTGTGTTGAACCCTGAATTAATCCTTTAAAGTGAGGTATTGGTAGTCCATTTAGTGGATAGTCTCTGGTTCAATCCTAACAAACTTACAGCTAGATTTAGAGTTCTGCGGCCAAAGGGGTGCGTTAGCTACGCTGGCTTTTTTTTCCCCACACCTTTTAAATACCACTGGTATTTAGAGTTCACAGAAGGGCTGCGTTAGGCTCCAAAAAGGGAGCGTATAGCATATTTAACGCCACTACAACTCTCGATACCAGCAGTGCTTACGGATGCGGCCAGCTTCAAAAAACGCGCTCGTGCACGATTCCCCCATAGGAAACAATGGGGCAGTTTGAGCTGAAAAAAAACCTAACACGTGCAAAAAAGCAGAGTTCAGCTCCTAACGCAGCCCCATTGTTTCCTATGGGGAAACACTTCCTACGTCTGCACCTAACACTCTAACATGAACCCCGAGTCTAAATACCCCTAACCTTACACTTATTAACCCCTAATCTGCCGCCCCCGCTATCGCTGACCCCTACATTATATTATAAACCCCTAATCTGCCGCTCCATACACCGCTGCAACCTATGTTATCCCTATGAACCCCTAATCTGCTGCCCCTAACACCGCCGACCCCTATATTATATTTATTAACCCCTAATCTGCCGCTCCCGCTATCGCTGACCCCTGCATATTATTATTAACCCCTAATCTGCCGCTCTGTACACCGCCGCAACCTACGTTATCCCTATGTATCCCTAATCTGCTGCCCCTAACACCGCCGACCCCTATATTATATTTATTAACTCCTAATCTGCCGCCCCCAACGTCGCCTCCACCTACCTACAATAATTAACCCCTAATCTGCCAACCGGACCGCACCGCTACTCTAATAAATGTATTAACCCCTAAAGTTAAGTCTAACACTAACACCCCTCTAACTTAAATATAATTTAAATCTAACTAAATAAATTAAATCTTATTAAATAAATTATTCCTATTTAAAGCTAAATACTTACCTGTAAAATAAACCCTAATATAGCTACAATATAAATTATAATTATATTGTAGCTATTTTAGGATTAATATTTATTTTACAGGCAACTTTGTATTTATTTTAACCAGGTACAATAGCTATTAAATAGTTATTTACTATTTAATAGCTACCTAGTTAAAATAATTACAAAATTACCTGTAAAATAAATCCTAACCTAAGTTACAATTAAACCTAACACTACACTATCAATAAATAAATTAAATACAATACCTACAATTATCTACAATTAAACCTAACACTACACTATCAATAAATTAATTAAATACAATACCTACAAATAAATACAATTAAATAAACTAACTAAAGTACAAAAAATAAAAAATAACTAAGTGACAAAAAATAAAAAAATATTTACAAACATTAGAAAAATATTACAACAATTTTAAACTAATTACACCTACTCTAAGCCCCCTAATAAAATAACAAAGCCCCCCAAAATAAAAAAATGCCCTACCCTATTCTAAATTAAAAAAGTTCAAAGCTCTTTTACCTTACCAGCCCTTAAAAGGGCCCTTTGTGGGGCATGCTCCAAAGAATTCAGCTCTTTTGCCTGTAAAAGAAAAATACAACCCCCCCCCAACATTAAAACCCACATACCCCTAATCTAACCCAAACCCCCTTAAAATAACCTAACACTAATCCCCTGAAGATCATCCTACCTTGAGTCGTCTTCACTCAGCCGAGCAGCGATGGAACCGAAGTGGACATCCGGAGCGGCAGAAGTTATCCTCCAAGGGGCGCTGAAGAAATCTTCCATCCGATGAAGTCATCCTCCAGTCGGCGCTGAAGAAGTCTTCCATCCGGGCGATGTCATCTTCTAAGAGGCGCTGAAGAAGTCTTCTATCCGGGTGATGTCATCTTCCAAGCGGGGTCTTCAATCTTCATCCTGCCGACGCGGAACATCCTTCTTTACCGACGGACTACCGACGAATGAAGGCTTCTTTAAGGGACGTCATCCAAGATGGCGTCCCTTCAATTCCGATTGGCTGATAGGATTCTATAAGCCAATCGGAATTAAGGTAGGAAAATTCTGATTGGCTGATGGAATCAGCCAATCAGATTCAAGTTCAATCCGATTGGCTGATCCAATCAGCCAATCAGATTGAGCTTGCATTCTATTGGCTGTTCCGATCAGCCAATAGAATGCGAGCTCAATCTGATTGGCTGATTGGATCAGCCAATCGGATTGAACTTGAATCTGATTGGCTGATTCCATCAGCCAATCAGAATTTTCCTACCTTAATTCCGATTGGCTGATAGAATCCTATCAGCCAATCGGAATTCGAGGGACGCCATCTTGGATGTGGGTGGTGGGTTGTAATGTTGGGGGGGGTATTGTATGTTTTTCTTTACAGGCAAAAGAGCTGAATTATTTGGGGCATGCCCTGCAAATGGCCCTTTTCAGGGCTGGTAAGGTAAAAGAGCTTTGAACTTTTTTAATTTAGAATAGGGTAGGGCAGGGAGCCAACAGCCGTGCAGTTCAGACGTACATTTATAGAGCTCCTGCTATATTAGAAATATAACTTGCCAAATCTCTATCAAAAAGTCTACTTTTGGGCTATCTAAGCTCACTGGGGGATACTTTGATTCCCTGTACTGTCAGCCTGGTTGGTTTTGGAGCGCATCTGTTAATTTGCAAAGTGTGCTGTGTACCGGACAGGACAGGACTGAGCAACTGTGGGAAACGCTGACAGTTGTATGCACACAAGATACGCAGCACCTTTACCTAACCCTAAACGCTCACTTGTGCTGATCTTAGCTCCGGAGGGTCAGGGATCCGCTCTGGAGCTCTACTCCTTACAAAGTGACAGCCTCCATTTATCCTCTGGGCGGCAGGAAGAAAAATTCTCTGGTCTGGAGGGACTGCCGCATTAAGTGTGAGTACTACTTAAGGGGACACTGCCAACTTTCTAGCCCCTACGGTTAACACAGTTGTTTGTGGGATACAGTTGTTTGTGAGATATTGAGGCCAGGGACAGCCATTCATGAGGTACTTGCTTCACTAACACATAGGAGTCCGGGACTTTGGCGAGAAAGTCGCCATCTTTAATCATAATACACGAACTATATTGCAGCTCGCTCAGGGTCTCCTAAAGAGAATTTTTTCAAATTGCATGTCAGTATCTAGAGACAATAACAACATATATGTGAATTTACTGCCTATCTACACTTTCTATCTGTGTTCTCCCTTCAAATGTAACACCAACCCCATGAGACATTACAGTACTGCAGCCACGTGGGTTTTTGCTTTCAACACTGACACTGCTATTCCATCATAGATACTTGCTGGACAACTGTGCATTACCTACACAACAACTTTGTCTCTTTCCAACGCTCCCTGATATTATGGCTAATAATTGAAGAAACCTGGATGATAAATATAAAACCCTGAACTGCTCTCTTCCCTTATTTTTTTTGGTTAAGAGAGGGGAGGAGAGGGAGAAATAACAAGAACAGAGAGCAGACACCTGATTATTGCTGGAACATTTTGTGTATTAACTGTATCACTGTAACAAGGAAGACAGAGCACACCTGCCTGGTCTTGTATTATATTTTAGACATACACCTGAAGTGAACACACTCTCCTTCCTTTCCTGCTGTACCTGGTTTCAGCAGGTCATATCCATATTCCCTCCCCGACTTGGTCCGGTGGTGACAAATTCCCTGGAGAGTGTGTTTATTGCTCTTTCTCTCTGAAATAACTTTGATATGGCTGGCTAGGCGATCTCGCCAGATGAGGGGGGATTAGGGGACGCCTGTGCAGATGCACCCTCAATTGTGTTGCAACTAAAAGAGACCTTGCTTCAAAGTGAAAAAAATTGCTTTTGCTCTATTGTGTGAAATACACGTGAACATTTCAACCTGTGCTAGGTGTATGAAACCTCTTTACTTCAATACTGGAGATGTCTCATTCACAGAGGAAGAAGACTGGGAACAAGACCAACTCTGGAATTAAGCGGACGGTGGTAGACCACTTTGGGGCCCCAGGTGACTCTAACCAAGCTTCTTTGGCGTCATTGGGGGAACCTGGCTCTTCCCCCCCTTCTAGCCCAGAATCAGCATCCTTATCTATGGCGGCCATCCGCAATCTACAAACTGGCGATCAATCTCAAGCATCTCCAACTTTTATACTTCAGTCTCTGAAAACTTTGCTTGATGACCATCATGCTTCATTCTCAGAACAACTGACATCTACTATTGCTGATCTCAAAAAAGATCTACACTCCACTACTGAAAGACTAGATACAGTTGAGAGAAAACAGGAAGACCAAGTTGTGGAACAGTCTAACTTGCTCGGCTATACACAAATCTTGGCAGGTAACATTGCTGAACTAGAGGATAAGATGGCTGACCTAGAAAATAGGTCCCGCAGGAACAATTTGCGCATCAGAGGCATATCTGAAGAAATTACCAACTCTGAACTCCTGCCATTCTTACTGGAATATTTTACCTTGCTAGCCAAACCTCAATCCCCTACAGAAAATATGGTCGACAGGGCGCATAGATCTTTGAGACCTAAGGGCCTCCCCTCTGAACAGTCAAGGGATGTAATTGTGAGATTGCATTTTTATACATACAAAGAACGCTTGCAAAGAGCTGCTTTTCGAAATCCAGAGATGCCTGAAAAGTTTGCTAATGTTAAGGTGTTTGCAGATCTCTCCCCAAGAACTCTTCAACAAAGGAAAACTTTCATTGAAATAACAAAATATCTTCGCCAAAACAACATCAGATACAGGTGGGAGTTCCCCACGAAGTTGCATGTTACTAGAAATGACCGCACCTACACTATCACCTCTGTCCCGCAGGGTCTGGCCTTGCTTAGATCTTGGGACTGGGACATTACCTCTGGAGAAACGGAGGGAGATGCAATGCAGAACGATAATGGAAATCTGCCTCCTCCTCAATCCCGTGAATTGTCAGTCTCATCCGCTGTTTTAAAGTCTTACACTCCACTGAGGCCTTCTGCAACATCCTGGAACCCTATGCCTCAACGCAAGAAACGTGATCTTGACCCCTCTCTGCTAGAGGGTTCTACCTGAAAGACTGTCTGCTGTGATGATCGTGTCTGGTAATGTAAAGTAACAGAGACATTGGTTTGGAAAGACTAAATGTTTCAAAAATTTCATCCTATAAGTTGAACTGTTTATCACAGTGTTTCTGATTTGTTTTGTATTGTTTATATATACAATGTGTTTTCTTTTTTCCTTTCTTTAAAAGGGTAGGAGATATTTTCTGTTACCCACCTACAAGTTACATTGATATATATCCTGAGATTTATGTTCTGTATTAAGCCTTATTTCTAGGAGTATTGTCTTGAATTTTTATTATCTAATACAATGATAATTTGCTACAACTAATAATTTATAGCTTTGCATTTAATGTAAATTGGAGCACTTGAATTTACTTACCCTAACTTACTGAAGTCTGGCCACAACTTTATCTTTGAATGTAGGTTGGGGACCTGCTATATGGTTTGGTGCGATGGTCTCAGGTGAGGAGGTTGGGAGTGTGATTGTGAGTGTGATTGAGGGAGAGGGTGGGAAGGTTAAGGGGGGGGTTATATATTCTTTTTTTTTTTTTTTCTCCTTGCCTGGGACCACGCACGTACTACCTAAGATAATCTATAACCTATGCTTATATATATATTTTATGCAATTGAAATTGTTTCTGCTAGTGCTCTCGACAAGATAAGACCTAATATCACTCCATTATTGTTATTAAATTATCTATTATGTGTTGCAACTGAATATAATATGCCTATGTCTGCTTGTGGGGCATCTGCTCCGGAATCCCCTCCCCGGTTCCCCCTTCTTCTTCCTTTTTCTTAGCTACCTTTTTTTTAAATTGATATTCCTACTTGTTACCATTTTCTGCCCAAGTGCCCTGTGTTTCGAGAGAAGAGAGAGTATTCGAAGCTAGGGGTATAATTTATTGTATTGTACTTGTTGCATTGTTATACCTAAGAAAAGATAACTGTTCCTATGTGTTGTAAAACTTTTTACTCATATCTTTAGTCACCTCTTTGCTCCCCTTTGTGTGATTTTTCCTTTATTGGAGCGTAACAGGCCCCCCCCCCCATCTTCTTCTTCCTCTTCTTCATCTTCTTCTTCTTCTTCTTCTTCTTTTTTCTCTATCTACTCTTTCTTTTCCTCTTCTTCTTTCCCTTTTTTTTTTTTTTTTTTCTTTTCTTCTCCCTCTTCTTCTCTCCTTTCTTTTTCTTCCTTGCAAATCACTTTTTGCATTTACTTGTTTTCTCTTTGGGTATCTACCCACATTATATATAGTTCCGCTCTTTCTTTTTCTTTTTCCATTCACCTATGCACCTAATCTCTTAGTGCTTTGATTGTCCTTTATACTTACTCCAAAAGGTGTAATCTTATGTTTCTATTTTCTTTCTTTCTTTCTTTCTTTCTTTTATATATCATCATCATAATTATTTTAGTTCTCTGGCAAATTTGCGTGCCAGTGACTTTTACCGCGGTTAATCCTTGTATATACCGCAAAACTAATTACCTTTCCTTGTACCTCCCTTCCCCTTTCACCTTCCTCTCCCCCCCCCTCCCTTTTTTTTTTTTTTCTCCATAATGTCCATTGTGTGCGTCTCACAGAATGTAAGGGGCCTTAACTCCCCTACCGAAAGAAGTTTATTGTTTCGCTCCTTAAAATATCTTAAGGCAAAAATTATTTTCTTGCAGGAGACCCACTGGCGGATCGGAGAGCCGATTCCTATTCGCTCTCCATCTTTCCCGGTGGTGGAGACGGCCTCCTTTACCAAAAAATCTAGAGGCACAGCTATACTAGTTCACAGGGATGTCACATATGAAAAATTACATGTAGAAGCTGACCCTCAGGGGAGATTTCTTATTCTAGTTTGTAAATTGGAGGGTAACACCTATACTTTAGCTTCTTATTATGGCCCAAACTCTTCTCAAATTAGACATCTTAAGAAATTCCTATCTCGCTTAGATAGAGTAAAGAAGGGTCTTCTATTGCTTGCTGGCGATTTTAACATGGTCATAGACCCAGTGATGGATAAGAGAGTTCATTGTAACAGACCTATAGACAAGGCCACTATAGACACTTCTAAAAAGTTCTTCACCCTTCTGACCCAAGCCAATCTTTTTGATGTGTGGCGCTCTTTCAACTCTACCAATAGAGACTACACTTATTACTCCTCAGTTCATGACTCCTATTCCAGAATAGATTTTTTTCTTTAGTAATCCCTGGCTCCTGGACAAGATAGGAAGGTCTTCTATTGGTAATGTAACTTGGTCTGATCATAACCCAGTGACTATATGTTTGAATGGAGTGGCTGAACCATCCCCTAGACCCCCCCTGGCGTTTGCTTGACTCATTACTGTCGGTCCCGGGACAAATCGAGAAGCTCGAGTCTGAGATCGCATCTTTCCTTGAATTAAACGACACGGGTGATGTTGACAATTTCAATTTATGGGGAGCACTCAAAGCATACTTACGGGGCTTATTTATTAAACTTCAAGCCCAGACCCGCCGGGAATCATCGACATCCTTGGCTAGCCTTCATATGGAATTAAGGTTCTTGACAGATTCACACAAGCTAACCTTGGACCCCACCCTTCTATTACGAATCGCTTCAGTGCAACACCGTCTTAGAGTGTTGGAAAATCAGAGAGTCCAAGATAGATTGCGTGAGAGTAAAAAACTATTCTATCGCAAGGGGAATAGACCTGACTACCTGTTAGCAAGGAAGTTGCGTGACAGGACTGCCCAGGCCAGGATTTCCTATCTAATTACTGAAAATCGCAAACTGACTAATCCTATTGATATTGGGTTAGAATTTGCCAAGTATTATGCTAAACTATATAATTTGCAAACTCTGGGAGGACATATCCCTCCTAAGACTGCTGATATTAGACTATTTTTATCTAACTTATCTCTACCTAAACTTTCCGAGGAACATGTTGCTTCCTTAGAAGCTCCGGTGTCCATCGAAGAAGTTTAGGATGCCATCTTTTCGCTCAAGCCTCGGAAGTCCCCCGGTCCGGATGGATATTCCGATTTTTTTCTACAAAACTTTTAGTGCTTACCTATCTCCTCTTCTCACGCGTGTATTTAACTCAGCTGAACAACTGGGTTACTTCCCGAATGAATTTCTTCAGGCATCCATCGTAACTTTACCTAAACCTGGGAAACCCCCAGATGCTTGTCCTAATTTCAGGCCGATCTCCCTTTTAAATCTTGATGCAAAACTATACGCCAAGATCTTGGCTAAGCGTCTGAATAAAATGATCCCCTGTCTAGTGACCCTGGATCAGGTGGGCTTCACCTTGGGACGACAAAGTCCCGATAACACTAGAAGATTGTTGAATATATTTTTTGAAGTAGGTCGGCTCGGTCTTCCATGCGCTGCGGTGTCACTTGACGCTGAAAAAGCGTTTGACCGAGTCGACTGGCTATATATGAGGGAGGTCCTGATGCACTTTGGGTTCACGTCATCTATCTGCACTAAAATCTTTGCGCTATATTCCAACCCTTCAGCTCGAGTGAGAGGTTTGGGGTTCCTGTCCCCTGAATTCAAAATTACAAATGGTACCCGGCAAGGGTGTCCATTGTCCCCCTTGCTTTTCGCTCTTATGATGGAGCCACTTGCGGAGGCTATTAGGATGTCTAGTGAAATAAAGGGAATTACATTACATTGTACTACCCAAAAGGTAGTTTTATTCACGGATGACCTGATTGTGTTGGTTACCGATCCATTGGAATCACTACCACAACTATTCAATCTATTAGAAACTTTCTCAAACATTAGCATGTACAAGCTTAACTACCCTAAAACCGAGGCATTCACTTTAAACATCTCCAATTTAGACTTTCAGACTTTAAAGCGACGATTCCCTTTTGTTTGGTCCTCCACGCGGCTAAAACATTTGGGAGTTTATCTATCGCAAAATATCTCTACCATTATATCGTCTAATTTTCATCCCCTATTATGTAAGTTCAAAGAATATTTTGTAAAATGGGACTCACCTACTATTTCTTGGTGGGGTAGGAAAGCCGCTATTAAAATGAACCTCCTACCAAAACTGACCTACCTTTTCCGATGTCTACCTCTCCCTATTCCCAAGAGCATAATCTCACAGTTCCAACGACTGTGCAACAATTTTATTTGGAAATGTAAGCGTCCTAGAGTAGCGATGAAAATCATGACATATCCAATACTAGCTGGCGGAGCAGCAGCTTCCAATATAACGGTTTATCATGAGGCTTCTAGGCTAGCCCATATCACGGCTTGGGGGCTGGAGTCTTCTGAAAGTAGGTGGGCAGAGCTTGAACAGGCATCTTTACCAAAGGGACTTAACCTACGGGATCTTATCTGGATCCCAAAACACTCCAGGAAACCAGAGCTAAGTCTAAACTACATCATAGCTACTAACTTAAAGTTTTGGGATAAAATTCACCATAGGAATGCAATAGCTCCACATCCCTCCCCGACCCATTCTATCACAGGCCTCTTGGGGGCCTTAGCAGATTCACATCCCCAGGAGTGGAAGGCACTACAGATTCGGAATGTAGAGGACTTGATCTCGGATACGGGTCTACTCTCAGTCACGCTTTTTCAAAGCAGATTTTCCCCTTCACCCCTGATGAGTTTTGAGTTATTTTGATTACGAAACTTTCTACGTGTTTGGGGCTTTACCTCGGGACCTCTAAGATCCCGAACATTGTGGGAGAGACTTTGGGACGCAAAATATCTCGCCCCAAGGGTATTCTCTCTGGCCTACTCCGCCCTCATACAAGCACCTATATATAACAAATCTTTCTATATCATGCATTGGGAGGGTGCTCTGCACTTCAACGCGCCTGAAGAAGAGTGGAGATTTGCAACCCTGTTAACAAAGAACGCGGTTCATAGTACTACCTATTTTGAACTTTATTTTAAGATCCTGACGCAATGGCATTACACTCCCTTACGCCTATTTCAGATCTCCAAAACAAACTCTTCTATGTGTTGGACGGGATGCGGCAAAGTGGGATCCCCTGCTCATATGTGGTGGGAGTGTCCTAAGATTCAGAGAATCTGGACCAGAGCATTCTATTACTGCACCAAACTAGGCTTGGCGGAATCTAATCGGCCAGCTGTGGCATTATTTCATTTATTCTCTGACAAGATACCTCGACACTTAAAATACCTGTGCATCTATATTTTCATGTCTGTTAAACTAAATATCTCTAAGACATGGCTCCAACCTAAGGGCCCTAGGTGGAACCAGATTAAGTCTACAATGGTTCATATTGAAACCATGGAAAGCGCGGTCTTTGCAGCTAACAACAAAATCCCGATTCACTGTCTATGCTGGGAAGCTTGGCGACAATGCCTAGAAGGAGAGATTATCACGTGCTAGCAATGCCTTGTGTTTTATGTAATAAGACTCTAGATGACACCAGACATAGGGTGTGGAAGCTGATCGCCAGTGGGTTCTCCTGCAGGGATCTAGAGCCTTTGGGGCACTTAGAACCAGAGATGGGGAGTCACCCTCCCACCTGTCCTCCTCATCCTTTACCTCCCTCCCCCCCTCCCCCCCCCCCCCCCCTTTTTTTTTTTTTTTTTTTCCTCTCTCTTCCCCTTCTCCTCCTTCCCCTCTTTCCTAAATCATGTGGTATACATCTGTTGAGTTGCTCTTTCTCTCGCTTGATACCAATAATCAACTTGTTAATTCATGTTTATACTATATAGTATTGTCTAATAACTGTTAATGAACCAATATGTTCAGTACTACAAAAGTAAAAAACTATACGAGGTTTGTTTTATGTTGGAACTCTACTTATGATTTCATATTGTCTAACATTACTCTGCCATTGGAAACTATTGTACAATATGCTACTAGTGACCTGTAACTGATAGCTACTGAGCTTTTACTGTATAATGATGTTCCTCGTTGTTATATGAGTTTCGTCTGTTATTATATTTGTATGTTACTTTATCATAAACCTCAATAAAAATTATTTAAACAAAAAAAAAAAAAAAAGAATAGGGTAGGGCATTTTTTTATTTTGGGGGGCTTTGTTATTTTATTAGGGGGCTTAGAGTAGGTTTAATTAGTTTAAAATTGTTGTAATATTTTTCTAATGTTTGTAAATATTTTTTTATTTTTTGTAACTTAGTTCTTTTTTATTTTTTGTACTTTAGTTAGTTTATTTAATTGTAGTTATTTTAGGTATTGTATTTAATTAATTTATTGATAGTGTAGTGTTAGGTTTAATTGTAAATTAGGTTAGGATTTATTTTACAGGAAATTTTGTAATTATTTTAACTATTTTAGCTATTAAATAGTTCTTAACTATTTAATAGCTATTGTTCCTGGTTAAAATAAATACAAAGTTGCCTGTAAAATAAATATTAATCCTAAAATAGCTACAATATAATTATTCGTTATATTGTAGCTATATTAGGGTTTATTTTACAGGTAAGTATTTAGTTTTAAATAGGAATAATTTATTTAATAAGAGTTAATTTATTTCGTTAGATTTAAATTATATTTAAGTTAGGGGGGTGTTAGTGATAGGGTTAGACTTAGCTTTAGGGGTTAATACATTTATTATAGTAGCGGTGTGGTCCGGTCGGCAGATTAGGGGTTAATTATTGTAGGTAGGTGGAGGCGACATTGGGGGCGGCATATTAGGGGTTAATAAATATAATATAGGGGTCGGCTGTGTAAGGGGCAGCAGATTAGGGGTACATAGCTATATTGTAGGTTGCGGCGGTGTACGGAGCAGCAGATTAGGGGTTAAAAAAAATATGCAGGTGTCAGCGATAGTGGGGGTGGCAGATTAGGGGTTAATAAATATTATGTAGGTGTCGGCGGTATTAGGGGCAGCAGATTAGGGGTACATAGGGATAACGTAGGTTGCGAATGTTTGGTAGGTTTAGACTGTCTAGCTGGTGGGGAATCTAGCACACCTGAAGTAAACTTTATCCCAAAGTTTAAAGAGTTATAGTTAGTTGTAGTAGGTGGCGCAAAACAAGTTGCTATTCCCAATGTGTCTTACTGTAAATAAAAAAACAAAGAAGAAGTACGCTGGCTCAGGAGTGAATTTTGCTGGAACATCAAAGGTTTATTTCTCAGACCAAACAGTAAACGTGTAGGTCACAGTCAACATGTTTCGGCTGGACAGCCTTTTTCAAGATACCAGATGTGGGGATCCAAAGGCTATTTAAAGAGAGGCTTTAAATAGCCTTTGAATCCCCACATCTGGTATCTTGAAAAAGGCTGTCCAGCCGAAACATGTTGATACCAGAGCACACCTGCACAGGATTTGAGAAGACAAAGTGAATACCAGCTATACCCAGTTGAAATATTCAAGTTCCCACTGAGCGGCATATATTTAACCGCAAAGATCACATTGATAACTAGAAATCCTTTTTCTACTTATCCTACAAACTTTCTACTTATCCCAAACAACCACATTGCAGCACCCAGATCGGTCACTGACCGACATCTAAGAAACCTGGGAACAACAGACCGGAAAGGCACGCAAAAATTCCACATCAGGAGGTTATCCAACAACCATACCATCTCAATCGGTCACTGACCGACAGACAAGCCACAGAATAGAAAAACCGGAGATACTTAAAAAACATCAGCAAACGGTTAGCACTTAACCGCAACGAAGATCCCACCAAGAAACCCTTAAGAGCGCGATCGGTCACTGACCGACAAAGGATAAGGTAACTGAGCGGCCACGACAACTACCCAAACACTTATATAAAAGTGAATTTTCTCGCAGCAAACAGATAAGCCCACCTAATAAGAGGAAACCAAAGCGGCATTTATTTAACCGCCAGCAGCTCATATAGAACTGCCACCAGCTTGATCTTGAAACTTAAATCAAAACACTGGCATAGCGGCGTTTATTTAACCGCAATTATCTCACAAAAGTGATATCAAACAGATACACTTCAAGGTACTAATTTGTATACTTATATTATAGTGTGATAAAAATCGCACCAACATACCTCTACATTTGATATATAGTTGCCTAAGATAAGATCTCAATTGCATAGCTGAACTTGAAACAAAGTATCCTATATGAACTATACAGCAACTATTGTTTTATCCACTATAAAACTGTATCTATAAACATTCTGTTAGAAATTACAACTTGTGATAAACCCAAAACTGTATAAATTATAAGATTTCAACGTTATTATTTTAATTTAATTTATTTTTTATATATTATGTACATTTTTATACATAGAGACACCGGTGTCATTTTTTAAACTTTGAAGGAATTGTAATAATTTTTGTTTAACTGTACTTTTAGCATCACTACTATTGGGTAAATTTACCATAATCAAATAAAGGATCATATTTATTTCTTAAATAGTTTCGACATCCATTTTTTCCAAAAGAGAATATAAAATTAGGACTCATCAAAACATTAACATATATTGAGCCCACATATTATCACACATATTTACAGTAAGACACATTGGGAATAGCAACTTGTTTTGCGCCACCTACTACAACTAACTATAACGTAGGTTGCGGCCGTGTGCGGTCAGCAGATTAGGGGTTAAAAAAAATTAATAGAGTGGCAGTGATGTGGAGGGGCCTCGGTTTAGGGGTACATAGGTAGTTTATGGGTGTTAGTGTACTTTAGAGCACAGTAGTTAAGAGCTTTATAAACCGGTGTTAGCCCAGATAGCTCTTAACTACTGACTTTTTTTTGCGGCTGCAGTTTTGTCATTAGATTTCTAACGCTCACTTCAGCCACGACTCTAAATAATAGCGTTAGAAAGATCCCATTGAAAAGATAGGCTACGCAATTGACGTAAGGGGATCTGCGGTATGGAAAAGTCGCGGCTGCAAAGTGAGCGTTAGACCCTTTCCTGACTGACTCTAAATACCAGCGGTAGCCCAAAACCAGCGTTAGGAGCCTCTAACGCTGGTTTTGACGGCTACCGCCAAACTCTAAATCTAGCCGTTAGTGTGTCTGCTTATGCAGCGTGAGAAACTTAAGATGAACAGTCTCAGTTATGTGCAAGTGAGCGGCTTTGTTACCCTGCAGTTTAAAAGATCGTGATGATGTGCAGATATTATAATCCAATAAGAACAATAATGTGTATGCTGGTATTGAGATCTGGTTAGGGCATATTAGGCTTCAGTGCAGCTTTACTCTTTCTCAGAATTCTCAGAAACCTGAAAGGAGGGAGTGTCTGCCCTTTCAGGTTTCTGAGAATTCTGAGAAAGAGTAAAGCTTGTTCATGAAACTGGGAAAACAGTGAATGAAAGATACTGGTCCTGGAGCTGGGCTGCCTGAAAAACAGAGGTTTATCCGTTATATATAGAACCCAGATTACAGCAACTAAATCTCTTAGTGATGTAAAAGGCCGTCCTACAGTAATTGATATAGGTTCTTTTTCTGAACATTTGTCAGAATGGTTAGATCATATTCTACAACCTTTTGTATCTAAATTATTCAGCTATACTAGGGACACCAAACATGGGCTGGATTTAATAAAGGATATTGAATGACTTCCTTGCTATAGTTGTCTGACAGTGGATGCTACAGCATTCTATTCCTTGATTCCACACAGTAAAGGTTTGGAGGCTATAAGGTATTTTCTGACTGGAAGTCAAACATATACAAGTGAGTTTACAGATTTTATAATAAGTAACTCAATTTTTGTTGATTCACATTTATCTCCAGATATGTGAGAACAGCAATTTGGCAAAATTTGCCCCTTCCTATGCAAATCTTTATTTAGGTTGGTGGGAGACTTTCCATATATATTGAGATAAAAATCATTTTAGGAGTGATATTGTTTTTATTCACCCGCTTTATAGATGATCTGCTTTTTATTTGGCAAAATGATAAGAAGCAGACTTGTGCATGATCGAAAAATTTGTTTCGGTTCGGATCGATTCAGATTTTTCGAATTTCGGTTCGGATCCATTAGAATTCAGAAAAATTCGAATTTATTTGTTTTGGATTCGTTTCGGATTCATTGGGATTCGAATAAATTTGGCAGGATTCGGTTCCATTTGGTTCGATTTGATTCGGAAATTCGGAATTTCGGTATGTGTTAGATGGGATGTGCTGTGCATTAGACTAGTTTTATATACTGTAGGTGTAACCCATAGCAGAGTGATATAACCTAATATACTGTACAATACTAGTGTAATCCATGGCCATCCGAATCTACCGAATAAATCTAAACTAATTCGGATTTATTCGGTAGATTCGGCACTATTTCAATTCAGAAATTCAAATCGATCCGAATCTCCGAATTTAAGAAATTCGGCCGAATCTCTGAAATGATCCGAAACGAATCGCACATGTCTAATAAGAAGTCAGGGACTGAGTTCATAAAAGAACTAAATGGCAATATGGATGGTCTGAACTTCACATTTGAATTTGATAGATTTAAAATTAATTATCTAGATCTTACACTTCAGGGAGATGTTGAAGGAAATGTCACTACAACAGTATTTAGAAAAACTATTAGATGCAATACTTTATTACATGCAGAGAGTTCACATCCTAAAAAAGTGTTTGCTGCAGTAGCAAAAGGTCAATTCATGAGGTGGAAAAGAAACTGTTCATCTATTCAGAATTAAAAAGAACAATATGATTCTCTAATGGAATGTTTGAGAGAACCAAAATATCCAAATTATGTCATTGAGAGAGCAAGAAGGGAAGTTTAAAAAATATATAGAATGGTGATGTTGAGAGATAAAGAATGTAAAAATACTCAAGCTTCTAAAGGAATAACTTTTGTGACAGATTACAGTGGACGGTATTCTTTAATCTGTAATATTATATGGAAACATCTTCCATTACTAAGATGAAAAGAAAAATAGGGTGCTCCAAAGGTGAAATACGTATTCATATCAAACAATCAAGTGAGAAATATAACGATGTGCTCACAAACATGTATGAACTCAACCGTGCAATAATAGCAGGCTTAACTATCAGAGCCATACAGCTGGTTCATACTCTGGCATCCAAAACTTCTACGACACACCTCTGCAGGCTTGAGCGCCTGGGTCTATGTAAGATCTTCCACAGAGGAAGATATTTCAAATGAGAGAAACTGTTCAGAAAAAATCTGGACTCAGTCTCGCCCTCTTAGCCTCTCAAAACAGACTGAGATCTCTCCACTCAGTCAAAAAGAAAACAGATAGTAGATTTTATTAGTGGTGCTACCAAGCTGAGGGTACGAATAAAAATTCCTTAAATAAGTCTATATATATATATATTAATTACCATGTATCACACTTTGAGTCAATACTCTAAAGAAAATGTTGTATATCTTGAAATTGGCTTATATATGTATAATAAATCACAATGAATGAATTGTATATAAATAAACAAACATTTATTCAGTTACCCAATACTGATTCATTGTTATATTAGAGTTAAACGATGTATTGAAACATATAAATAGTAACAAGTTGTGGCCACAACTAATAGAGATAAAAACAATTTCCCTAATAAAGGCAATACCTTTAATGATGCTAGATTCGCTCAGATAATTGCCTTATACCTAAAAATAGTACATGCAATAATTTTAAATACAATGTGCAAAGTGAAGGACAAAGAAATTGTTTGCCAATTTTCAATGTCGTTTAAGAATAATGAAAAAATAAAAAGTGACCAATATATATTTGGTATTTGCCGGCTAATAAAGTTTAAAAAAATAAAGAATAAAAAGTGTTTGTGTTGAACCCTGAATTAATCCTTTAAAGTGAGGTATTGGTAGTCCATTTAGTGGATAGTCTCTGGTTCAATCCTAACAAACTTACGGCTAGATTTAGAGTTCTGCGGCCAAAGGGGTGCGTTAGCTACGCTGGCTTTTTTTTCCCCGCACGTTTTAAATACCACTGGTATTTACAGTTCACAGAAGGGCTGCATTAGGCTCCAAAAAGGGAGCGTATAGCATATTTAACGCCACTACAACTCTCGATACCAGCAGTGCTTACGGATGCGGCCAGCTTCAAAAAACGCGCTCGTGCACGATTCCCCCATAGGAAACAATGGGGCAGTTTGAGCTGAAAAAAAACCTAACACGTGCAAAAAAGCAGCGTTCAGCTCCTAACGCAGCCCCATTGTTTCCTATGGGGAAACACTTCCTACGTCTGCACCTAACACTCTAACATGAACCCCAAGTCTAAACACCCCTAACCTTACACTTATTAACCCCTAATCTGCCGCCCCCGCTATCACTGACCCCTACATTATATTATAAACCCCTAATCTGCCGCTCCATACACCGCTGCAACCTATGTTATCCCTATGAACCCCTAATCTGCTGCCCCTAACACCGCCGACCCCTATATTATATTTATTAACCCCTAATCTGCCGCTCCCGCTATCGCTGACCCCTGCATATTATTATTAACCCCTAATCTGCCGCTCTGTACACCGCCGCAACCTACGTTATCCCTATGTATCCCTAATCTGCTGCCCCTAACACCGCCGACCCCTATATTATATTTATTAACCCCTAATCTGCCGCCCCCAACGTCGCCTCCACCTACCTACAATAATTAACCCCTAATCTGCCAACCGGACCGCACCGCTACTCTAATAAATGTATTAACCCCTAAAGCTAAGTCTAACCCTAACACTAACACCCCCCTAACTTAAATATAATTTAAATCTAACTAAATAAATTAAATCTTATTAAATAAATTATTCCTATTTAAAGCTAAATACTTACCTGTAAAATAAACCCTAATATAGCTACAATATAAATTATAATTATATTGTAGCTATTTTAGGATTAATATTTATTTTACAGGCAACTTTGTATTTATTTTAACCAGGTACAATAGCTATTAAATAGTTATTTACTATTTAATAGCTACCTAGTTAAAATAATTACAAAATTACCTGTAAAATAAATCCTAACCTAAGTTACAATTAAACCTAACACTACACTATCAATAAATAAATTAAATACAATACCTACAATTATCTACAATTAAACCTAACACTACACTATCAATAAATTAATTAAATACAATACCTACAAATAAATACAATTAAATAAACTAACTAAAGTACAAAAAATAAAAAATAACTAAGTGACAAAAAATAAAAAAATATTTACAAACATTAGAAAAATATTACAACAATTTTAAACTAATTACACCTACTCTAAGCCCCCTAATAAAATAACAAAGCCCCCCAAAATAAAAAAATGCCCTACCCTATTCTAAATTAAAAAAGTTCAAAGCTCTTTTACCTTACCAGCCCTTAAAAGGGCCCTTTGTGGGGCATGCTCCAAAGAATTCAGCTCTTTTGCCTGTAAAAGAAAAATACAACCCCCCCAACATTAAAACCCACATACCCCTAATCTAACCCAAACCCCCTTAAAATAACCTAACACTAATCCCCTGAAGATCATCCTACCTTGAGTCGTCTTCAATCAGCCGAGCAGCGATGGAACCAAAGTGGACATCCGGAGCGGCAGAAGTTATCCTCCAAGGGGCGCTGAAGAAATCTTCCATCCGATGAAGTCATCCTCCAGTCGGCGCTGAAGAAGTCTTCCATCCGGGCAATGTCATCTTCTAAGAGGCGCTGAAGAAGTCTTCTATCCGGGTGATGTCATCTTCCAAGCGGGGTCTTCAATCTTCATCCTGCCGACGCGGAACATCCTTCTTTACCGACGGACTACCGACGAATGAAGGCTTCTTTAAGGGACGTCATCTAAGATGGCGTCCCTTCAATTCCGATTGGCTGATAGGATTCTATAAGCCAATCGGAATTAAGGTAGGAAAATTCTGTTTGGCTGATGGAATCAGCCAATCAGATTCAAGTTCAATCCGATTGGCTGATCCAATCAGCCAATCAGATTGAGCTCGCATTCTATTGGCTGTTCCGATCAGCCAATAGAATGCGAGCTCAATCTGATTGGCTGATTGGATCAGCCAATCGGATTGAACTTGAATCTGATTGGCTGATTCCATCAGCCAATCAGAATTTTCCTACCTTAATTCCGATTGGCTGATAGAATCCTATCAGCCAATCGGAATTCGAGGGACGCCATCTTGGATGTGGGTGGTGGGTTGTAATGTTGGGGGGGGGTATTGTATGTTTTTCTTTACAGGCAAAAGAGCTGAATTATTTGGGGCATGCCCTGCAAATGGCCCTTTTCAGGGCTGGTAAGGTAAAAGAGCTTTGAACTTTTTTAATTTAGAATAGGGTAGGGCAGGGAGCCAACAGCCGTGCAGTTCAGACGTACATTTATAGAGCTCCTGCTATATTAGAAATATAACTTGCCAAATCTCTATCAAAAAGTCTACTTTTGGGCTATCTAAGCTCACTGGGGGATACTTTGATTCCCTGTACTGTCAGCCTGGTTGGTTTTGGAGCGCATCTGTTAATTTGCAAAGTGTGCTGTGTACCGGACAGGACAGGACTGAGCAACTGTGGGAAACGCTGACAGTTGTATGCACACAAGATATGCAGCACCTTTACCTAACCCTAAACGCTCACTTGTGCTGATCTTAGCTCCGGAGGGTCAGGGATCCGCTCCGGAGCTCTACTCCTTACAAAGTGACAGCCTCCATTTATCCTCTGGGCGGCAGGAAGAAAAATTCTCTGGTCCGGAGGGACTGCCGCATTAAGTGTGAGTACTACTTAAGGGGACACTGCCAACTTTCTAGCCCCTACGGTTAACACAGTTGTTTGTGGGATACAGTTGTTTGTGAGATATTGAGGCCAGGGACAGCCATTCGTGAGGTACTTGCTTCACTAACACATAGGAGTCCGGGACTTTGGCGGGAAAGTCGCCATCTTTAATCATAATACACTAACTATATTGCAGCTTGCTCAGGGTCTCCTAAAGAGAATTCTTTCAAATTGCATGTCAGTATCTAGAGACAATAACAACATATATGTGAATTTACTGCCTATCTACACTTTCTATCTGTGTTCTCCCTTCAAATGTAACACCAACCCCATGAGACATTACAGTACTGCAGCCACGTGGGTTTTTGCTTTCAACACTGACACTGCTATTCCATCATAGATACTTGCTGGACAACTGTGCATTACCTACACAACAACTTTGTCTCTTTCCAACGCTCCCTGATATTATGGCTAATAATTGAAGAAACCTGGATGATAAATATAAAACCCTGAACTGCTCTCTTCCCTTATTTTTTTTGGTTAAGAGAGGGGAGGAGAGGGAGAAATAACAAGAACAGAGAGCAGACACCTGATTATTGCTGGAACATTTTGTGTATTAACTGTATCACTGTAACAAGGAAGACAGAGCACACCTGCCTGGTCTTGTATTATATTTTAGACATACACCTGAAGTGAACACACTCTCCTTCCTTTCCTGCTGTACCTGGTTTCAGCAGGTCATATCCATATTCCCTCCCCGACTTGGTCCGGTGGTGACAAATTCCCTGGAGAGTGTGTTTATTGCTCTTTCTCTCTGAAATAACTTTGATATGGCTGGCTAGGCGATCTCGCCAGATGAGGGGGGATTAGGGGACGCCTGTGCAGATGCACCCTCAATTGTGTTGCAACTAAAAGAGACCTTGCTTCAAAGTGAAAAAAATTGCTTTTGCTCTATTGTGTGAAATACACGTGAACATTTCAACCTGTGCTAGGTGTATGAAACCTCTTTACTTCAATACTGGAGATGTCTCATTCACAGAGGAAGAAGACTGGGAACAAGACCAACTCTGGAATTAAGCGGACGGTGGTAGACCACTTTGGGGCCCCAGGTGACTCTAACCAAGCTTCTTTGGCGTCATTGGGGGAACCTGGCTCTTCCCCCCCTTCTAGCCCAGAATCAGCATCCTTATCTATGGCGGCCATCCGCAATCTACAAACTGGCGATCAATCTCAAGCATCTCCAACTTTTATACTTCAGTCTCTGAAAACTTTGCTTGATGACCATCATGCTTCATTCTCAGAACAACTGACATCTACTATTGCTGATCTCAAAAAAGATCTACACTCCACTACTGAAAGACTAGATACAGTTGAGAGAAAACAGGAAGACCAAGTTGTGGAACAGTCTAACTTGCTCGGCTATACACAAATCTTGGCAGGTAACATTGCTGAACTAGAGGATAAGATGGCTGACCTAGAAAATAGGTCCCGCAGGAACAATTTGCGCATCAGAGGCATATCTGAAGAAATTACCAACTCTGAACTCCTGCCATTCTTACTGGAATATTTTACCTTGCTAGCCAAACCTCAATCCCCTACAGAAAATATGGTCGACAGGGCGCATAGATCTTTGAGACCTAAGGGCCTCCCCTCTGAACAGTCAAGGGATGTAATTGTGAGATTGCATTTTTATACATACAAAGAACGCTTGCAAAGAGCTGCTTTTCGAAATCCAGAGATGCCTGAAAAGTTTGCTAATGTTAAGGTGTTTGCAGATCTCTCCCCAAGAACTCTTCAACAAAGGAAAACTTTCATTGAAATAACAAAATATCTTCGCCAAAACAACATCAGATACAGGTGGGGGTTCCCCACGAAGTTGCATGTTACTAGAAATGACCGCACCTACACTATCACCTCTGTCCCGCAGGGTCTGGCCTTGCTTAGATCTTGGGACCGGGACATTACCTCTGGAGAAACGGAGGGAGATGCAATGCAGAACGATAATGGAAATCTGCCTCCTCCTCAATCCCGTGAATTGTCAGTCTCATCCTCTGTTTTAAAGTCTTACACTCCACTGAGGCCTTCTGCAACATCCTGGAACCCTATGCCTCAACGCAAGAAACGTGATCTTGACCCCTCTCTCCTAGAGGGTTCTACCTGAAAGACTGTCTGCTGTGATGATCGTGTCTGGTAATGTAAAGTAACAGAGACATAGGTTTGGAAAGACTAAATGTTTCAAAAATTTCATCCTATAAGTTGAACTGTTTATCAAAGTGTTTCTGATTTGTTTTGTATTGTTTATATATACAATGTGTTTTCTTTTTTCCTTTCTTTAAAAGGGTAGGAGATATTTTCTGTTACCCACCTACAAGTTACATTGATATATATCCTGAGATTTATGTTCTGTATTAAGCCTTATTTCTAGGAGTATTGTCTTGAATTTTTATTATCTAATACAATGATAATTTGCTACAACTAATAATTTATAGCTTTGCATTTAATGTAAATTGGAGCACTTGAATTTACTTACCCTAACTTACTGAAGTCTGGCCACAACTTTATCTTTGAATGTAGGTTGGGGACCTGCTATATGGTTTGGTGCGATGGTCTCAGGTGAGGAGGTTGGGAGTGTGATTGTGAGTGTGATTGAGGGAGAGGGTGGGAAGGTTAAGGGGGGGGTTATATATTCTTTTTTTTTTTTTTTTTTCTCCTTGCCTGGGACCACGCACGTACTACCTAAGATAATCTATAACCTATGCTTATATATATATTGTATGCAATTGAAATTGTTTCTGCTAGTGCTCTCGACAAGATAAGGCCTAATATCACTCCATTATTGTTATTAAATTATCTATTATGTGTTGCAACTGAATATAATATGCCTATGTCTGCTTGTGGGGCATCTGCTCCGGAATCCCCTCCCCAGTTCCCCCTTCTTCTTCCTTTTTCTTAGCTACCTTTTTTTTAAATTGATATTCCTACTTGTTACCATTTTCTGCCCAAGTGCCCTGTGTTTCGAGAGAAGAGAGAGTATTCGAAGCTAGGGGTATAATTTATTGTATTGTACTTGTTGCATTGTTATACCTAAGAAAAGATAACTGTTCCTATGTGTTGTGAAACTTTTTACTCATATCTTTAGTCACCTCTTTGCTCCCCTTTGTGTGATTTTTCCTTTATTGGAGCGTAACAGGCCCCCCCCCCCCATCTTCTTCTTCCTCTTCTTCATCTTCTTCTTCTTCTTCTTCTTCTTCTTCTTTTTTCTCTATCTACTCTTTCTTTTCCTCTTCTTCTTTCCCTTTTTTTTTTTTTTTTTTCTTTCTTTTCTTCTCCCTCTTCTTCTCTCCTTTCTTTTTCTTCCTTGCAAATCACTTTTTGCATTTACCTGTTTTCTCTTTGGGTATCTACCCACATTATATATAGTTCCGCTCTTTCTTTTTCTTTTTCCATTCACCTATGCACCTAATCTCTTAGTGCTTTGATTGTCCTTTATACTTACTCCAAAAGGTGTAATCTTATGTTTCTATTTTATTTCTTTCTTTCTTTCTTTTATATATCATCATCATAATTATTATAGTTCTCTGGCAAATTTGCGTGCCAGTGACTTTTACCGCGGTTAATCCTTGTATATACCGCAAAACTAATTTCCTTTCCTTGTACCTCCCTTCCCCTTTCACCTCCCTCTCCCCCCCCCTCCCTTTTTTTTTTTTTTCTCCATAATGTCCATTGTGTGCGTCTCACAGAATGTAAGGGGCCTTAACTCCCCTACCAAAAGAAGTTTATTGTTTCGCTCCTTAAAATATCTTAAGGCAAAAATTATTTTCTTGCAGGAGACCCACTGGCGGATCGGAGAGCCGATTCCTATTCGCTCTCCATCTTTCCCGGTGGTGGAGACGGCCTCCTTTACCAAAAAATCTAGAGGCACAGCTATACTAGTTCACAGGGATGTCACATATGAAAAATTACATGTAGAAGCTGACCCTCAGGGGAGATTTCTTATTCTAGTTTGTAAATTGGAGGGTAACACCTATACTTTAGCTTCTTATTATGGCCCAAACTCTTCTCAAATTAGACATCTTAAGAAATTCCTATCTCGCTTAGATAGAGTAAAGAAGGGTCTTCTATTGCTTGCTGGCGATTTTAACATGGTCATAGACCCAGTGATGGATAAGAGAGTTCATTGTAACAGACCTATAGACAAGGCCACTATAGACACTTCTAAAAAGTTCTTCACCCTTCTGACCCAAGCCAATCTTTTTGATGTGTGGCGCTCTTTCAACTCTACCAATAGAGACTACACTTATTACTCCTCAGTTCATGACTCCTATTCCAGAATAGATTTTTTCTTTAGTAATCCCTGGCTCCTGGACAAGATAGGAAGGTCTTCTATTGGTAATGTAACTTGGTCTGATCATAACCCAGTGACTATATGTTTGAATGGAGTGGCTGAACCATCCCCTAGACCCCCCTGGCGTTTGCTTGACTCATTACTGTCGGTCCCGGGACAGATCGAGAAGCTCGAGTCTGAGATCGCATCTTTCCTTGAATTAAACGACACGGGTGATGTTGACAATTTCAATTTATGGGGAGCACTCAAAGCATACTTACGGGGCTTATTTATTAAACTTCAAGCCCAGACCCGCCGGGAATCATCGACATCCTTGGCTAGCCTTCATATGGAATTAAGGTCCTTGACAGATTCGCACAAGCTAACCTTGGACCCCGCCCTTCTATTACGAATCGCTTCAGTGCAACACCGTCTTAGAGTGTTGGAAAATCAGAGAGTCCAAGATAGATTGCGTGAGAGTAAAAAACTATTCTATCGCAAGGGGAATAGACCTGACTACCTGTTTGCAAGGAAGTTGCGTGACAGGACTGCCCAGGCCAGAATTCCCTATCTAATTACTGAAAATCGCAAACTGACTAATCCTATTGATATTGGGTTAGAATTTGCCAAGTATTATGCTAAACTATATAATTTGCAAACTCTGGGAGGACATATCCCTCCTAAGACTGCTGATATTAGACTATTTTTATCTAACTTATCTCTACCTAAACTTTCCGAGGAACATGTTGCTTCCTTAGAAGCTCCGGTGTCCATCGAAGAAGTTTAGGATGCCATCTTTTTGCTCAAGCCTCGGAAGTCCCCCGGTCCGGATGGATATTCCGATTTTTTCTACAAAACTTTTAGTGCTTACCTATCTCCTCTTCTCACGCGTGTATTTAACTCAGCTGAACAACTGGGTTACTTCCCGAATGAATTTCTTCAGGCATCCATCGTAACTTTACCTAAACCTGGGAAACCCCCAGACGCTTGTCCTAATTTCAGGCCGATCTCCCTTTTAAATCTTGATGCAAAACTATACGCCAAGATCTTGGCTAAGCGTCTGAATAAAATGATCCCCTGTCTAGTGACCCTGGATCAGGTGGGCTTCACCTTGGGACGACAAAGTCCCGATAACACTAGAAGATTGTTGAATATATTTTTTGAAGTAGGTCGGCTCGGTCTTCCATGCGCTGCGGTGTCACTTGACGCTGAAAAAGCGTTTGACCGAGTCGACTGGCTATATATGAGGGAGGTCCTGATGCACTTTGGGTTCACGTCGTCTATCTGCACTAAAATCTTTGCGCTATATTCCAACCCTTCAGCTCAAGTGAGAGGTTTGGGGTTCCTGTCCCCTGAATTCAAAATTACAAACGGTACCCGGCAAGGGTGTCCGTTGTCCCCCTTGCTTTTCGCTCTTATGATGGAGCCACTTGCGGAGGCTATTAGGATGTCTAGTGAAATAAAGGGAATTACATTACATGGTACTACCCAAAAGGTAGTTTTATTCGCGGATGACCTGACTGTGTTGGTTACCGATCCATTGGAATCACTACCACAACTATTCGATCTATTAGAAACTTTCTCAAACATTAGCATGTACAAGCTTAACTACCCTAAAACCGAGGCATTCACTTTAAACATCTCCAATTTAGACTTTCAGACTTTAAAGTGACGATTCCCTTTTGTTTGATCCTCCACGCGGCTAAAACATTTGGGAGTTTATCTATCGCAAAATATCTCTACCATTATATCGTCTAATTTTCATCCCCTATTATGTAAGTTCAAAGAATATTTTGTAAAATGGGACTCACCTACTATTTCTTGGTGGGGTAGGATAGCCGCTATTAAAATGAACCTCCTACCAAAACTGACCTACCTTTTCCGATGTCTACCTCTCCCTATTCCCAAGAGCATAATCTCACAGTTCCAATGACTGTGCAACAATTTTATTTGGAAATGTAAGCGTCCTAGAGTAGCGATGAAAATCATGACATATGCAATACTAGCTGGCAGAGCAGCAGCTTCCAATATAACGGTTTATCATGAGGCTTCTAGGCTAGCCCATATCACGGCTTGGGGGCTGGAGTCTTCTGAAAGTAGGTGGGCAGAGCTTGAACAGGCATCTTTACCAAAGGGACTTAACCTACGGGATCTTATCTGGATCCCAAAACACTCCAGGAAACCAGAGCTAAGTCTAAACTACATCATAGCTACTAACTTAAAGTTTTGGGATAAAATTCACCATAGGAATGCAATAGCTCCACATCCCTCCCCGACCCATTCTATCGCAGGCCTCTTGGGGGCCTTAGCAGATTCACATCCCCAGGAGTGGAAGGCACTACAGATTCGGAATGTAGAGGACTTGATCTCGGATACGGGTCTACTCTCAGTCACGCTTTTTCAAAGCAGATTTTCCCCTTCACCCCTGATGAGTTTTGAGTTATTTTGATTACGAAACTTTCTACGTGTTTGGGGCTTTACCTCGGGACCTCTAAGATCCCGAACATTGTGGGAGAGACTTTGGGACGCAAAATATCTCGCCCCAAGGGTATTCTCTCTGGCCTACTCCGCCCTCATACAAGCACCTATATATAACAAATCTTTCTATATCATGCATTGGGAGGGTGCTCTGCACTTCAACGCGCCTGAAGAAGAGTGGAGATTTGCAACCCTGTTAACAAAGAACGCGGTTCATAGTACTACCTATTTTGAACTTTATTTTAAGATCCTGACGC
This sequence comes from Bombina bombina, assembly GCF_027579735.1. Classification (NCBI taxonomy): domain Eukaryota; kingdom Metazoa; phylum Chordata; class Amphibia; order Anura; family Bombinatoridae; genus Bombina; species Bombina bombina. Next base: position 416,629,760 of record NC_069504.1, read on the forward strand.
AATGGCATTACACTCCCTTACGCCTATTTCAGATCTCCAAAACAAACTCTTCTATGTGTTGGACGGGATGCGGCAAAGTGGGATCCCCTGCTCATATGTGGTGGGAGTGTCCTAAGATTCAGAGAATCTGGGCCAGAGCATTCTATTACTGCACCAAACTAGGCTTGGCGGAATCTAATCGGCCAGCTGTGGCATTATTTCATTTATTCTCTGACAAGATACCTCGACACTTAAAATACCTGTGCATCTATATTTTCATGTCTGTTAAACTAAATATCTCTAAGACATGGCTCCAACCTAAGGGCCCTAGGTGGAACCAGATTAAGTCTACAATGGTTCATATTGAAACCATGGAAAGCGCGGTCTTTGCAGCTAACAACAAAATCCCGATTCACTGTCTATGCTGGGAAGCTTGGCAACAATGCCTAGAAGGAGAGATTATCACGTGCTAGCAATGCCTTGTGTTTTATGTAATAAGACTCTAGATGACACCAGACATAGGGTGTGGAAGCTGATCGCCGGTGGGTTCTCCTGCAGGGATCTAGAGCCTTTGGGGCACTTAGAACCAGAGATGGGGAGTCACCCTCCCACCTGTCCTCCTCATCCTGTACCTCCCTCCCACCCCCCCCCCCCTTTTTTTTTTTTTTTTCCTCTCTCTTCCCCTTCTCCTCCTTCCCCTCTTTCCTAAATCATGTGGTATACATCTGTTGAGTTGCTCTTTCTCTCGCTTGATACCAATAACCAACTTGTTAATTCATGTTTATACTATATAGTATTGTCTAATAACTGTTAATGAACCAATATGTTCAGTACTACAAAAGTAAAAAACTATACAAGGTTTGTTTTATGTTGGAACTCTACTTATGATTTCATATTGTCTAACATTACTCTGCCATTGGAAACTATTGTACAATATGCTACTAGTGACCTGTAACTGAAAGCTACTGAGCTTTTACTGTATAATGATGTTCCTCGTTGTTATATGAGTTTCGTCTGTTATTATATTTGTATGTTACTTTATCATAAACCTCAATAAAAATTATTTAAACAAAAAAAAAAAAAAAAGAATAGGGTAGGGCATTTTTTTATTTTGGGGGGCTTTGTTATTTTATTAGGGGGTTTAGAGTAGGTTTAATTAGTTTAAAATTGTTGTAATATTTTTCTAATGTTTGTAAATATTTTTTTATTTTTTGTAACTTAGTTCTTTTTTATTTTTTGTACTTTAGTTAGTTTATTTAATTGTAGTTATTTTAGGTATTGTATTTAATTAATTTATTGATAGTGTAGTGTTAGGTTTAATTGTAAATTAGGTTAGGATTTATTTTACAGGTAATTTTGTAATTATTTTAACTATTTTAGCTATTAAATAGTTCTTAACTATTTAATAGCTATTGTTCCTGGTTAAAATAAATACAAAGTTGCCTGTAAAATAAATATTAATCCTAAAATAGCTACAATATAATTATTCATTATATTGTAGCTATATTAGGGTTTATTTTACAGGTAAGTATTTAGTTTTAAATAGGAATAATTTATTTAATAAGAGTTAATTTATTTCGTTAGATTTAAATTATATTTAAGTTAGGGGGGTGTTAGTGATAGGGTTAGACTTAGCTTTAGGGGTTAATACATTTATTATAGTAGCGGTGTGGTCCGGTCGGCAGATTAGGGGTTAATTATTGTAGGTAGGTGGAGGCGACATTGGGGGCGGCATATTAGGGGTTAATAAATATAATATAGGGGTCGGCTGTGTAAGGGGCAGCAGATTAGGGGTACATAGCTATATTGTAGGTTGCGGCGGTGTACGGAGCAGCAGATTAGGGGTTAAAAAAAATATGCAGGTGTCAGCGATAGTGGGGGTGGCAGATTAGGGGTTAATAAATATTATGTAGGTGTCGGCGGTATTAGGGGCAGCAGATTAGGGGTACATAGGGATAACGTAGGTTGCGAATGTTTGGTAGGTTTAGACTGTCTAGCTGGTGGGAAATCTAGCACACCTGAAGTAAACTTTATCCCAAAGTTTAAAGAGTTATAGTTAGTTGTAGTAGGTGGCGCAAAACAAGTTGCTATTCCCAATGTGTCTTACTGTAAATAAAAAAACAAAGAAGAAGTAAGCTGGCTCAGGAGTGAATTTTGCTGGAACATCAAAGGTTTATTTCTCAGACCAAACAGTAAACGTGTAGGTCACAGTCAACATGTTTCGGCTGGACAGCCTTTGTCAAGATACCAGATGTGGGGATTCAAAGGCTATTTAAAGAGAGGCTTTAAATAGCCTTTGAATCCCCACATCTGGTATCTTGAAAAAGGCTGTCCAGCCGAAACATGTTGATACCAGAGCACACCTGCACAGGATTTGAGAAGACAAAGTGAATACCAGCTATACCCAGTTGAAATATTCAAGTTCCAACTGAGCGGCATATATTTAACCGCAAAGATCACATTGATAACTAGAAATCCTTTTTCTACTTATCCTACAAACTTTCTACTTATCCCAAAAAACCACATTGCAGCACCCAGATCGGTCACTGACCGACATCTAAGAAACCTGGGAACAACAGACCGGAAAGGCACGCAAAAATTCCACATCAGGAGGTTATCCAACAACCATACCATCTCAATCGGTCACTGACCGACAGACAAGCCACAGAATAGAAAAACCGGAGATACTTAAAAAACATCAGCAAACGGTTAGCACTTAACCGCAACGAAGATCCCACCAAGAAACCCTTAAGAGTGCGATCGGTCACTGACCGACAAAGGATAAGGTAACTGAGCGGCCACGACAACTACCCAAACACTTATATAAAAGTGAATTTTCTCGCAGCAAACAGATAAGCCCACCTAATAAGAGGAAACCAAAGCGGCATTTATTTAACCGCCAGCAGCTCATATAGAACTGCCACCAGCTTGATCTTGAAACTTAAATCAAAACACTGGCATAGCGGCGTTTATTTAACCGCAATTATCTCACAAAAGTGATATCAAACAGATACACTTCAAGGTACTAATTTGTATACTTATATTATAGTGTGATAAAAATCGCACCAACATACCTCTACATTTGATATATAGTTGCCTAAGATAAGATCTCAATTGCATAGCTGAACTTGAAACAAAGTATCCTATATGAACTATACAGCAACTATTGTTTTATCCACTATAAAACTGTATCTATAAACATTCTGTTAGAAATTACAACTTGTGATAAACCCAAAACTGTATAAATTATAAGATTTCAACGTTATTATTTTAATTTAATTTATTTTTTATATATTATGTACATTTTTATACATAGAGACACCGGTGTCATTTTTTAAACTTTGAAGGAATTGTAATAATTTTTGTTTAACTGTACTTTTAGCATCACTACTATTGGGTAAATTTACCATAATCAAATAAAGGATCATATTTATTTCTTAAATAGTTTCGACATCCATTTTTTCCAAAAGAGAATATAAAATTAGGACTCATCAAAACATTAACATATATTGAGCCCACATATTATCACACATATTTACAGTAAGACACATTGGGAATAGCAACTTGTTTTGCGCCACCTACTACAACTAACTATAACGTAGGTTGCGGCCGTGTGCGGTCGGCAGATTAGGGGTTAAAAAAATTAATAGAGTGGCAGTGATGTGGAGGGGCCTCGGTTTAGGGGTACATAGGTAGTTTATGGGTGTTAGTGTACTTTAGAGCACAGTAGTTAAGAGCTTTATAAACCGGTGTTAGCCCAGATAGCTCTTAACTACTGACTTTTTTTTGCGGCTGCAGTTTTGTCGTTAGATTTCTAACGCTCACTTCAGCCACGACTCTAAATACCAGCGTTAGAAAGATCCCATTGAAAAGATAGGCTACGCAATTGACGTAAGGGGATCTGCGGTATGGAAAAGTCGCGGCTGCAAAGTGAGCGTTAGACCCTTTCCTGACTGACTCTAAATACCAGCGGTAGCCCAAAACCAGCGTTAGGAGCCTCTAACGCTGGTTTTGACGGCTACCGCCAAACTCTAAATCTAGCCGTTAGTGTGTCTGCTTATGCAGCGTGAGAAACTTAAGATGAACAGTCTCAGTTATGTGCAAGTGAGCGGGTTTGTTACCCTGCAGTTTAAAAGATCGTGATGATGTGCAGATATTATAATCCAATAAGAACAATAATGTGTATGCTGGTATTGAGATCTGGTTAGGGCATATTAGGCTTCAGTGCAGCTTTACTCTTTCTCAGAATTCTCAGAAACCTGAAAGGAGGGAGTGTCTGCCCTTTCAGGTTTCTGAGAATTCTGAGAAAGAGTAAAGCTTGTTCATGAAACTGGGAAAACAGTGAATGAAAGATACTGGTCCTGGAGCTGGGCTGCCTGAAAAACAGAGGTTTATCCGTTATATATAGAACCCAGATTACAGCAACTTGCAGAATACTAAAACATCTTGATAAAGGCACTACTGGTGCTGAAACGCATAGAAAGGAGATTCTTGTGGAGTCATCAAACTTTTCCTACTGATAAACCAACCTCAAAAGACCCGGACGACTCGTGATCGGGAGGATTAAGGAAACAGCATTCAAACCGCACCTACAGACAAGCTATCGGTAATCATACGGACTGAGGCTGTTAATGGTAGTGAAGCAGCTGTGAGTATTTCCAATGCGTACGGCACTAACGCTGGTCAGGGAACACAGCTAGGTAAGTCTGTCTAACAGCAGAAGTATAAAGCTGCACTGAAGCCTAATGTGTCCTAATCGGATCTCAATACCAGCATACACATCATTGTTCTTATCGGATTATAATATCTGCACATCATCACAATCTTTTAAACTGCAGGGTAACAAACCCGCTCACTTGCACATAACTGAGACTGTTCATCTTAAGTTTCTCACGCTGCATAAGCAGACACACTAAGTTTTTTAGGATTCAACCAGAGACTATCCACTAAATGGACTACCAATACCTCACTTTAAAGGATTAATTCAAGGTTCAACACAAACACTTTTTATTCTTTATTTTTTGAAACTTTATTAGCCGGCAAATACCAAATATATATTGGTCACTTTTTATTTTTTCATTATTTTTAAACGACATTGAACCCTGGCAAACAATTTCTTTGTCCTTCACTTTGCACATTATATTTAAAATGATTGCATGTACTATTTTTAGGTATAAGGCAATTATCTGAGCGAATCTAGCATCAATAAAGGTATTGCCTTTATTAGGGAAATTGTTTTTAACTCTATTAGTTGTGGCCACAACTTGTTACTATTTATATCTTTCAATATATCGTTTAACTCTAATATAACAATGAATCAGTATTGGGTAACTGAATAAATGTTTGTTTATTTATATACAATTCATTCATTGTGATTTATTATACATATATAAGCCAATTTCAAGTTATACAACATTATCTTTAGAGTATTGACTCAAAGTGTGATACATGGTAATTAATATATATATAGACTTATTTAAGGAATTTTTATTCGTACCCTCAGCTTGGTAGCACCACTCATAAAATCTACTAAATGAGAGAAACTGGTTCCATTAATAGAAAGAGGATTCTGATTCTCTTATAGAAAAGGAAAATCCATTTCTAATTTTCTATCACCAAATAAAATTAGATCATCGTGTAATTTTGAGATGCGGAAGTATTAATTGTAAGGCATGTGGATTTTTGCAAGTAGGGGAAAAGTTTAAGTCTTATGTAACTGGATGTTCTTTTACCAAAAATGCTTGTGTGAATTGCACTAATTGATATGTAATGTATTTCATCACTTGTAAATAATGTAATTTACAGTACATAGGTTTAACTGCAAGAAATATACATACAAGGATACAAGAACATTTGCCAAGTGGAACACTTAATATTACTTGCGTGCAAGTGATATTAGCGCTCCACATTGTAGTACTAGTGGGCTGGTGTTAAAAGTTAGGCGCAATCGAACACGAGCTCGCTTTCACATTGCTAGGAAGCATTGTGCTCATGAGAGCACGCTTCCATAGGCTCCTAAGGGAGCATCCTTTTGATGCCGTCTTGCACAGCAAATGGTGTAAGTAGCACATATTAACACATAAACACATAAATATACTGTATATGTATATAATCATATACATATATACTTACATTGCGGTCTATGGGAACACACAGTTACCATAGAATGCAATGTAAAGTCACTTTTCAGTGCCGTTTTTTTTTCTAACACCCCACTCCTACCAACTTTTAAGCCCCAAAACTGTCTAGTGCAGTTATTTCTTATTAAAAAAGCTACATTTTCTTAAATAAAAAATTATAATGTCCTCTATTTGAGAGCATTTAGGGCACTTTTAGAAAATTAACCAGAGGTCTGACCTCTGGTTAATATAAAAATATATATATATATTGTAACACAACAACCTTTGGCAACCACTGTCTTCTAGGGTTTAAATGCAATAGAGGACAATCCAGTTAAAGTTTTTAAAACTTTATTTTCTTCCAAAATAGCAAGGTGACTTTAACAGCAGCATACAGTTTGTTCACAGGTAAGGCAAAAAGAACAGATTCAGTCTTTGCACAAGCTTCCAAAACAGCAAATCTCTGTCTGCATTATCTGCAGCAATACAAATGTCCTTTACAGAATGTAACAGCAACCAGAAATCCAGCAAAATGTTTAGTACATCATATTTTTCACAACACATCATATCAGGCCTCCTGCCTGGCTGTAATCTACTTAGCTAGAGAAATGCTTCCCTTTTAAACCCTAGGAGCAGTAATCATGAGCCACACCTGAGTTTAATTGTCTTTAACAGCTGTAAGGTATTCACAACTAAAAACACTAATAACTTCCCTGGGGTTTCTTAGCAAAATGTTAAAGTGAAATGTATTAAACTTGGTCTAATATATACTCCCTCTATCACCAAACCAGACTTTCTGTCACACTTCCTCCCCCCCAGCTCACACTTGGTGGAGTGAGCGACCATAGACATTAAAGAGTTTACCCTTGAAAGACCATCAACATTGCCCTGCAAAAGATCTGCTCTGTGCTCAACAAAGAAATGAAAAGGCCGCAGACTAAGAAACCATCTAGTCACTCTTGCATTCTACTTTTTATTCTGACTCATCCATTTGAGAGGAGCATGATCTGTACTCAACCTGAATTTCCTCCCCAACAAATAGTACCGAAGAGACTCCAAAGCCCACTTAATAGCTTAACATTCTTTTTCAACAATAGAGTAATTTTTCTCTTGTTGGTTTAATTTTCTACTAAAAAATAATACAGGATGCTCTTCCCCTTGGTACACTTGGGAATGAACAGCCCCCATATCAATATCAGAAGCATCAGTCTGAACTATAAAATCTTTACAAAAATCTGGAGTTACCAAAACTGGATAGGCACACAGGGCATCTTTCAAATGCTTAAAAGCCTTGTCTGCTCCTGTAGACCATTTAACCATCATAATATCCAGTCAAACCCCAAAAAGTTCTAACTTGTTTCTTAGTTAGGGGCTGGGGACAGTTTTGTATGGCTTCTATTTTAGTTGTCTGTGGCTTAACTAATCCTCTCCCAATTGTATATCCCAAGTACTTTGCTTCCTCTAAACCTATGGTACATTTTGAAGGATTCAGTTATGCCAGCAGAGAAAATGGAGTCGAGAACTGTCTGAACTTTTGGGACATGTGATCCCCAATCTGTACTATAAATTATTACATCATCATGATACGCTGCAGCATAACGAACATGGGGCTTTAGAATTCTATCCATCATTCTCTGAAATGTTGCAGGAGCACCATGTAACACATGGTAGCACCAAATCGCAAAACTGTATACTGAAACAACCCATCTGGAGTTGAAAAAGCAGTTTTCTCCTTTGCCTGATCAGTGAGGTGTACCTGCCAATAGCCTTTTGTTAAATCAATTGTTGTTAAATAACATGCTTTTCCTAGATTTTCTATGAACTCATCAACCCTATGCATTGGGTAGGTATCAAATTTTGAAATACAATTTAATTTACGATAATCGTTACAAAATCGTTAAGTACCATCCGGTATAGGAACTAACACAATTGGACTGCTCCAATCACTGTATGATTCTTCAATCACCCCAAGTTTTAAAAAAAATTCCACCTCCAATTTAATAGCCTCCCTACGGGCTTCAGGAACTCTATAGGGTTTAAGGGAAACCTTTTTTCCCTGGTTCTGTAACTATCTCATGTTTAATTATGTTAGTTATCCCTGGCATCATGGAAAAAACCTCTCTGTTCCTTCAAATAAAGTCCTTGACCTCTTGCTTTTGATGCACAGATAGGGTTTCAGAAACATTTACCTCTGGCTCAGTAACAGGTATCTCTGTTGTATTTACCGCACACAAAACCTCCCTATCCTTCCAGAGCTTCAGTAAATTAATGTGATATATCTGCTCGGGTTTTCTTCTCCTTGGCTGACTCACCTTATAGTTTACATCACCCACCTTTTCAATGACCTCATATGGGCCGTGCCAAGTAGCCAAAAATGTATTTTCTACTGTAGGGACTAAAACTAGTACCCTGTCACCAGGCTAGAAACACTCTAACCCTAGAATTGTGATTATAACTGTGTTTTTGTGCTTCTTGGGCAAATCCAGCAAAATGTTTAGTACATCATATTTTTCACAACACATCATATCAGGTCTCCTGCCTGGCTGTAATCTACTTAGCTAGAGAAATGCTTCCCTTTTAAACCCTAGGAGCAGTAATCATGCCTGAGTTTAATTGTCTTTAACGGCTGTAAGGTATTCACAACTAAAAACACTAATCACCTTGGGGTTTCTTAGCAAAATAGTAAAGTGAAATGTATTAAACTAGGTCTAATATATACTCCCTCTATCACCAAACCAGACTTTCTGTCACAATATATATACATACTAGTCTGCATGTTGTAAATAGGGTTCATATGTCTTTAAGAAGTTTGGGTGTTTTGAAATGATGTCTAATGAATCACATTGTTTTTAGCCTTTTAAAAAGGGGTTAGTTTGTACTAACTATTTATGGCTTGGAGTACGGCTTTTTAGCAGAAACACGTTAGCCGTTATTGCTTTAAACACCCATACCTAGATATAATGTACTGCTTTACTTTTAATTAATGCAATAAAAGTTAAATTTTAATGTACTCCGATGCTGTTCGCAACTTGTTGTTTCTAGCTTAGATACAAGGTAAAAAGTGTATTAATATATCCATGCTTGTTATGCAAAACTGGGGAATGGGTAATAAAGTGATTGTCTATATTTTTAAACAATAAAAATTCTGGAGTAGAATGTCCCTTTAACATTGTTGTTGGTATAAACTGATTATGAGATTATTTGGGAAGTTTATGTGTTTGCATTCCATCTGGTATTAGGGTATTTATACATAGTTTAATTAATCCATACCATATATGTTATCAAACCTTTGAAATAATTTAAAAGATGTCTGAAAAGTGAGCCAAAAATGTATTGTGACTGCTGAGAACTTTGACTCAAATGGAAAAATAGTGTTTTTTTGTGGAACAAAAAAGACATTTGTGAGTGTGGGAAACAACCAAAAACCCACTATTGTGATTGAGCTGAATACAAAAGTAGTCTTTTTGGCCCAGAGAAGAACTGAAATTGCCACTCCCAATAGATTGTGATTAAGGCCTTAATTTGTGACTTAAATGTTATTATTGAAATCTTAAATTGCTAAGTAGTGAATGTAAGATGCCTCTGTGCACTTGGTAATCTATTTTGGAGCTGTTTTATAAAAGATATAGCATAGGAATTAGAGCAGTGGAAAATATAGGTTTTGCGCTGCCCTAGCCACTCAAAATTCTGCTGCCCACCTACACCCACCGACCCCCCTCCCCCAAGGTTTTAGGCCTTTTTTGACAAAAATATTTTTTTGTCAGGGATTAATGTGATTTGTTTTTTAATTTTTATGGCATTTCCAAAGTAAATGTTCACAAGGACTTGCACACACACTCACACAGAGTTATACACATACACACAAACACATATACACATACACACACACATCTATTTCTGCAATATATACAAAAAACCCAAACACAGATTTCTTCACACAATACTAAGCACTGAAAGCCAACAGAACTAAAGGTAATAGCTAGCTAAATAAATGAAAGGTCCAAAGTTACCTCTAAAAAGTAAGCTCCATTGGCAGTCTCTTATTATACCGCCCTAGAATGTAAGCTCCTTGAGCAAAATCTTTCATTATATACTTGTATAATACTTCTAAAATAATTGTAAGCTTCTTACAAATATAGCCACAAAAAAGGGCTGCCCCTCCTCCAATCTGCTGCCCTAGGCAAGTTCCTTGTCTGCCTAGACCAAAATACGCCCCTGAATTAGAGATATAGGATATTTTGTCCTTTCTTAAATAACCAAACGGTTTATAATCTAGCCATTTACAATTTCACTTAATTTGTACAGATATATAGATACATTTTATTTTATACTATGCTGCATCACACAGAGGAAAAGCTGACTTGCTAAAGGGCAAATCTTCTTGATTAAAAGGTATGCAGTGGACAAAAGGCAAAGAAAACGGCAAAGAGCAGGAAAACCAGCTAGGAAAAGTACTCAAAAGACTAAGAATAACTGGAATGTCTACAATTATAAATAAATTGCTGCCTGGAGCACAATGAATATGATAGTCCCTAATGACGCAAGCTGTGCTGAATATGCTCTGCACAATTCTAAGAAATATCAGACAAGAATATTCACCTGAACTGCATTTATTTTTTTATTTATATGTTTTTTTTTAATTTGCCATTTTTCATCCTCTTGAAGCTGTTTGTAGTGTTATCTCTATATTTATTTTTAAAACAATATGAGAAAAACACATTTAGTTGAAATGTGCATGCATCATTTAATATTGAAAATGTAAACAAACATAGGTTTAAATTCTAAGCACTATAATAATATTTGAATTTATGAAAACAAAACAAATTTGATAAAATTAAAAGTTTTATAAGGCCCACAAAATGAAGTTTTTCATGATTATTAAACATCAATGGATTGATTTTAAAGCATTTTCTTTTTTTCCTTGTTATTTCTGCACCATTGTTGGTGGCAAATTTCATACTATTTTAAAAAAAAAATCAAAACGATTAAATTTTTTTGTTTTATTATGATTTCAGCTAATATCGTATTATGGGCACAAAAAGCCGAACTTTAAATATTGTGATATTTTTAACATATTCCCCTATAGAAATCAATGAAGCAAAAATTTTTGGGAAAAACCTAACACCATACTCGAGCGTAAACTCGATTACATATTCTCAAGTGCGCTAACCTGACATGAAAGTATGAAAATATAGCAGAATATTTTCCATTTATTTATAAATTCATATTTCTACATATATCTGATATATCTTTCACTCACCTCTACAATAAATATCTATAGCTATATATGTAGATAATTATTAGGTATGGATATATACAGTACATATATATATATATATATATATATATATATATATATACACTATATATATATACACTATATATATATATATATATATCCTCTCCAAGAACACAGGCACTCACTGGTCTTTATAAAAGGTAATCCTTTATTCAATCCATTAAAACGATAATAATACCATGACGTTTCGGCACACCATCGTGCCTTTATCAAATGTATCAAAATATTAAGAAGCTTCATATCAAACTTACCCCAAATCACCTCTTAAATACTACTGGAATATAGCACATGCCGCCAGCTCATCGTGTGTAAAATCGGCGTCTGACGTCATCAGCGAGCGCTGATCTGTGCGCCCTGTGAGATCGTAGGGCCGACGTTGCCGTGGCAACATGTAAACTATACACAGTTACTCGCCGAATGTGCAATAGACCAATAGAAATATTTGCATATCGAGTGTGTCGCCGATTACACATATTGACGGAATTCCCCATACTTATTATAATGGGGCAAAGTACCGCAAGTCTCCAAAATATTGGAAAAAAAACGATGTCTATATCAGCGCAACACTCCCAGCAAATAATACTAAAAAAAAAGTGCGTAAAAAACATAGTGTATAAAATTCAAAAATGTGTTAGAAAGGAGCATCTATATAACATTGTATCCAAATGAGTAAAAAGTATCAAAAAAGCATTTGATGTCATAGTGACAGTAAACTACTTCAATTTACATATAAGGTGAGATACTAGCTCGCATTCATGCCTACTAGTATTATGGTAGAAACATAGGAACAATATGTGAGAGATGATTATATGTCCATTTTTAAGACCCATACGCTATAACAGGACAAATCTGTGTACTCTGATTATGTTGCAAAAACAGAATTTATCTAGTAGAAAGGGCTGAAGTCCAGTGAGGTATTGAGGCCACATGGAGAGATGGTATTTAGCCTGTAGATCCACTTGGTTTTGCATTGTAGTAACAAGTTCCCCCTGTCACCTCCCCTTGGGAGTGGGGGTATATGATCTATAAGCATTGTGCGTAAACTTGAAACCGCATGTTTATGTTGGATGCAATGCCTGGCTACTGGTTGTTCTGATTCACCAGTGCGTAGGGCCTCCCGTATAGCACACCGGTGGTTTGCCATATGCTCGCAGAAGGTTGTTACGGTTTTACCGATATATACACTGGAACATGGGCAAATAATCATGTATACTACATATACGCTGGTGCAGGTAAGGCGATGCCTAATGTCGAATCTTTTGTTGCTGTGAGGGTGCTGAAACGAATTGCCCCTAAGCATACCATTGCAGGTTACACATCCAGAACAGGGAAAACAGCCCATCTTCGTGGGTTTAAGCCAAGTATCCTTTTTGTAATTCCTTATTGGATCTGACTTAACCAATATGTCCCTTAGGTTATTTGCTCTTCGGTATGCTATTCTGGGGGCAGCCACCCTCCCAAATGGTAGTGTGGGATCACTGCCTACCACTGGCCAATGCCTCCGGACCGCCTCAGTGAGATGTCTCGAATCAGAACAACCAGTAGCCAGGCATTGCATCCAACATAAACATGCAGTTTCAAGTTTACGCACAATGCTTATAGATCATATACCCCCACTCCCAAGGGGAGGTGACAGGGGGAACTTGTTACTACAATGCGAAACCAAGTGGATCTAAAGGCTAAATACCATCTCTCCATGTGGCCTCAATACCTCACTGGACTTCAGCCCTTTCTACTAGATAAATTCTGTTTTTGCAACATAATCAGAGTACACAGATTTGTCCTGTTATAGCGTATGGGTCTTAAAAATGGACATATAATCATCTCTCACATATTGTTCCTATGTTTCTACCATAATACTAGTAGGCATGAATGCGAGCTAGTATCTCACCTTATATGTAAATTGAAGTAGTTTACTGTCACTATGACATCAAATGCTTTTTTGATACTTTTTACTCATTTGGATACAATGTTATATAGATGCTCCTTTCTAACACATTTTTTAATTTTATACACTATGTTTTTTACGCACTTTGTTTTTAGTATTATTTGCTGGGAGTGTTGCGCTGATATAGACATCGTTTTTTTTCCAATATTTTGGAGACTTGCGGTACCTTGCCCCATTATAATAAGTATGGGGAATTCCGTCAATATGTGTAATCGGCGACACACTCAATATGCAAATATTTCTATTGGTCTATTGCAGGAGTAACTGTGTATAGTTTACATGTTGCCACGGCAACGTCGGCCCTACGATCTCACAGGGCGCACAGATCAGCGCTCCCTGATGACATCAGACGCCGATTTTACACACGATGAGCTGGCGGCATGTGCTATATTCCAGTAGTATTTAAGAGGTGATTTGGGGTAAGTTTGATATGAAGCTTCTTAATATTTTGATACATTTGATAAAGGCACGATGGTGTGCCGAAACGTCATGGTATTATTATCATTTTAATGGATTGAATAAAGGATTACCTTTTATAAAGACCAGTGAGTGCCTGTGTTCTTGGAGAGGATACAAATTGGCTTGCAGTGCATCTTGGCAGTTGAATTGGTGTAAGATTGTGCTGTCCTCTATCTGGACTGTATATATATATATATATCTATTTATAAATACTTATACATTGGAATGGGAAATATTTATCATAAATACATAGTTAAACACTTTATTAAATATGAATGTTACATAAATATATTTTGTCATATTTTCATCTACTTGACTGCAATGGGTTCCATTGCACATACAGTATATATAATTTATTATATGTGTTTATATATATATATAACTGTAAATACTTATATACACATATACATACATAAATACATATGTACACACATAAACATATTTATTCACCTACATTTACATATTTTGACATGTATATGTATGTATCTCTATATTAAACCTCTTTGCCTGCCTTTTTTTTTTCCTAACACGTGAGACCTCATATCTATGAGCTCTTATTACTTTATCATGCAATTTTTTTATAAATCATTTTTATTACATTGTGTTATTATGAGTGTAACAGTACTTTGTAACGTATTTTTGATGTGTTTTGTGACACTTTTTTGTTTTGGGAAACAGTTAACCAGAGCTCTGAGTATGGGGTAATCATTCTAGTGATAAGTGTGATTGCGCTCATGTGTTTGTGCTTACTTTTAACTGTTAATACCTTTAAAAAAAAAACTTTTCACTCAAGCATAACTCATAATCTGACCCTAAGATGTGAGGTGAAAAATTCAGTGCACCATCTCCCACATTCCGCACACTGATCTGCAGTTGTGTTCTATCCTAAGGCATCTATTTTAAAGTCACATAAACACATACAGTACATTCATGCTTGAAAACTACGCATTACATATTATCGCATAAAACATATGTTTCAAATGATCAATTATTTAATCAAAACAATTACTACATTTAAAAAAAAAAAAAAAAACCTGGACTAGAAATTCAGAAAGAACTGCCCTTTCTTTCACCTGGGATTTATTGAGACATTTTCGCAAATAAGCAATAAGCAGATATAAATAAGAACTGATTACAGAAGAGTGCCCATTTAACAAATCTCAAGATAAGTCCATACATTTCAATTCAAAATATACCCAAGTCAATTTTGATGTAGCTACAATTTAGATAATGCATGCTTTCTAAACAGCAGAAATTCATTTACATTTTGATCCAATCCATACTGTTTTATCATGTGTAGATTCCATAAATATCTAACAAAAACAACATAATATTAATATTCCAATTTTCTTTTACAATATTAATAATGCATATTATAATAAAACAAATTAAATCATACAAATTTTTCATAAATCATAGTCTTATTTATAAAAACATGGTCATGTCTAAATGAGAAAAAGAAAAAAAAGGGTAATTGCAATGAAATACTGAAAACACTGAACTACTTATTTTTTATTGCCCCTGCCCTAACCTCCACTTACATTACAAGTTGAAAGTAAACGTGACTGCACAACTGCAAATTAAATTTAAGATTGTCCGGTTAGTGCAACTAAAGTCCTTGCATAAAAGGTTGACGCTAAACACAACATATACACATTAAAAGAAAGTGTCACAATCATATATACACTATCTAATAATAGTTATTTACATATGTATTAAAAATATAAACTTATAAGGGTTAACCCCTTAAGTATCAGATCATTTGTATATCACTCCATTTAAACAGAAAAGCATTGTTTTTTATTTTTAATGTACCTATCAAAACTATATATATATATATTTTTTAGTAGACTACACAAGGTATTCATCTAGGCCCATTTTTGCATATTCGATACTACCGTTTTGCTGCTAACCCACCTGTAATGTTAGGGGTGAATTGTATTTTTTATGTAAAAGAGCTATTAGCTTTAAGGCAATGCCCTAAAAATTGCCCTTTTAAGGGATATTGGTAGTTTATTTGTAGATTAGGGTGTTTTTTGTGCGGTATTAGAATAGGAATATTTTTTATTTATTTTGGATAATTTCAGGGGGTTTCTTGTAATGGTAGTTTTATTTTTTGTAATGGTAGGTTATTTATTTTTTGTAAGGGTAGTTTTTTAATTTTTTGTAAGGATAGTTTTTTTTTTTTGCAATGTTAGTACTTTTTATTTTTTGTAATTTTAGTATATTTTTATTTTTTTAATGTTAGTTTTTTTGTAAAAAATTTATTTTTATTTTTAGTTTAAGCTTAGGTTTTAAATTAGTTTTAATGGTGTTTTTTTTAAGGTAGTTTTTTTTTTTTACTTCAATTTAGGTGTATTTAAATTGAGGTTAAGTTAGGGGTGTTAGGTTAGGGGGTTTAGATATTAGTTTAATATTTTGCAATGTGGGGGGATGGAGGTTTAGGGGTTTATAGTTTTCTTTAGTGGTTGTGATGCGGGGGGGTTGCGGTTTAGCGGTTAATAGCTTTATTTAGTGTTTGTGATGTGGGGGGAAGGTGGTTAAGGGGTAATTGTAGGGTGTTTTTTTCTCCATAGACTTTAATGGGGAATGCAAAACTGCAATGGCGATTTCGCAATCACAGGTGTAAAGGTTTTTTTTTCAACATTTTTTCTCCATTGATCTCTTTTGGGGAATACATGCATGCACATACGCCAAGCCGGAACTTGGTTTGTGTGTGGTATGTGAGTTAACATAGCATAATGCACGTGAAAAGTACGTTATTTTGAAACTTGTAATTTCAGCGCAATGCAAATTGTGAAAAAGCTACAATACATGTAGTGTGTTCGCAATGGATTTGCCACACAATTTTTAATCCAGGCCTTTTTCTGTGTTACAGATTTGCCAAATAAAATCAGCTTTGATAGGAAGTTAAACTATAAATCCATTCATTTCAGGAGCCCAGAAAGAGATTATATTTACAGATATCTGTAGGATTGCAACAACCATTAGCTGCCTAATGTAATATTCTCTCCTTTGATAATTTAAAGTTGTCTATGTGCTCACTTGTCTATAATAACCAAAATATACAACATACCCCAAACCCCCAATGTCTCTGAAACATCTATGTCATTAGGAGGAATACTACAATTTCCTCTTGATAAAGAAATAAGACTCTGTTCTCTAAAGCTCTCTGGTCTGGTGAGATTTTATAAGTTGACTCATCCCTCACCAATTGTTTTAAAGGAATGTTATTCCATGTGAACTGTGTATCTCATCTCATTAAAGTGAGTTTAATAAAAGTATTCATGCAGAGGAGGGACAGTTACTTTGCAGTATGATACTCAGAAAAATAACTAGCAAGTTGTTGAGAGTCCTGCTCAAAGGCCCTCCAAATGAGGCACATTAAGAAAATATGGGAGTGAATGTAACATCTGATAAACTGAGCGGCTGCTTATCCATCTGTAATAGGACACAGCCAGAGTGTTCATTTGGATGATGAGAATGGTAAAACAAATTACCAGAATCCCAAAGATAACAGCTAATGAGATAATATGATAATAAGATAAATGAGAAAAAAATTATACAATTACAAAATAAGATATATGATTAGATTCAAAGTCAATTAAAAATTAGAAAATTAGACAGAGAATTGAAAAATGTTTCACTGATGGATCAGCAGTTTACACAATAGTATTACATACTGAGCATCACACATATGCAAGCCGGAGATCTGATAATAAAAATGATAGAACACTAGTTTACAACACCAGGCATACACTAGTCCTCTGTAAACATATATTAGTATTTATAATATGTGAAATATTAACAATCATCAGATTAAATGAACTCAGTAAATATAATTGAAAAATGTCAAGGACATTCTGAATACCAAAGTGTGAACCTCCTAATTCTTCATGTTTCTCTCTCTTAAATTCAGGACTGTTAATTTATGGCCATCTATTTACGTAGGTGCGGACAGACATGATCCGCTATAGCGAATCATGTCTGCCGCACATCGATAAATGCCGACAGCATACGCAGTCGGCATTTATCATTGTACCAGCAGTTCTTGTGAACTGCTGGTGCAATACCGCCCCCTGCAGATTTGCAGCCAATCGGCCACTAGCAGGGAGTGCCAATCAACCCGATCGTATTCGATTGGGCTGATTGCTGTCCGCCACCTCAGAGGTGGCGCACGAGTTAAAGAGCAGCGGTCTTAGGACCGCTGCATCTTAACTTCCGCTTCAGTCGGAACTGAAGCGGAGAGGGTCAAAAGCAGCATCCACTGCTTCATAAATAGACCCTTTTAGGAGACAAAGGAGACAAAGGGGTCAATTTATGTAGGTGCGAGTGGACATGATCCGATATAGCGGGTCATGTCAGCTGCACATCGATAAATGCTGACTGCATACGCTGTCTGCATTTATCATTGCACCAGCAGTTCTTGTGAACTGCGGGTGCAATAGCGCCCCCTACAGATTTGCGGCCAATCGACCACTAGCAGGGGGTGTCAATCAACCCGATCGTATTCGATCGGGCTCATTTCTCTCCGCCACCACAGAGGTGGCGGACGAGTTAAGGAGCAGTGGTCTTATGCTTCTTAACTTCCGCTACAGGCAGATCCGCTGCTTCATAAATCGACCCCAAGTGTGCAAGCAGTTAGTTATTTAAGTAGCTAGTTTATCTTTAGCTGTTTCTTTTGCATTGGTCTTATTTTAATCATTGTTTAGAATTGAATTAATATAATCCTAAATAACTGATTGTCTTTGAAAATTATGCTTTATATATTCTTATTTCTCATTGTATTCTTGGTAAAATTATATATACATACAGTATATTGGTACATTGTTTACATATATATGAATATGATTGCTTGTTGCTTGCAAACAATTTAATACACTACAGCAGGTAAAATAGATATTTGGAAACATATTAAAGTGCTCACTGGATGATAAAAACTCTATCAGCATTATTGATGGACAGCATGTATCACATACATAATAAAAAAAGAAAAAAGTCTCAGTACGGAATATCTTTTAAAAATGTCCCCATTTGTTGTTTTGCATTTAGATTCAAAAATGTTCTTTTAAATAATTGCATGGATTGTGTTAAATCATTAGTTGTATTTTGGTGTTAAAAAAAGGACAATGAAACTATTTGCTAATGCAAACAACATTGTAGCTTGCAATTCTCTTCCTTAGAGTATCCAAGGATTAAGAGATATAGGCCTCCTGGCTGCTTTTATGTAATTCTGTTCTATTTGCCTGGCATGGATCCCTACATACTGCTGCTTCTCACATAAGATTTCTTTGTTACACATATAATTACACAATGAGAGACATGATAATTGCCACACAAACATACACAGTAGTGACAGCATATTTAGATTAAATCTTTCCCAGTACCTTTGACATAATAATGACTAATATTTTTTAAATCATATCTGTGGGCTTAACTACAGTGACATTTTTTGGAAAATGCAACTTAAAATCAAATTCCCTATAATATGTTCAATTATACATACATCATAGTATTCTTTACTTATTTTCCAGCTTTTTAATTTAACTTTATAAATTGTATTTTCCAGTGCTGTAGAAAGGCTGTGGTGATTCCATTATACTGACCCTGCTACATTCTGCAAAGTGCAGATTTTTCATAACTGGCCAACACAAAGAATATAGGATGAAGATATGCAAGAAACTTTTAAAGGATAATATCCTAGGAATTGTAATCTTAGTTGCAGATATACCATATTTCAAATGTTGCTCTGCCAGATGCAAGAGTTGTACAAATATTGTTAAGGGTGATAAATCTAAGTTCCAAGTTTTAGACACAGAATACGATATTCAATATTTCATTAATTGCAATACCACCCATAATATATTTGACGTGCATGGGATGCAACAAACAATACACAGGATTTACTAAGAGGTTTCTTAGAGATAGATTTCTGGAACATATCAGGGCCACTGAGGGCTCTGAGTCCAAGACTACAATTGTTAGGCTCTTCACAATTCTGTCAGTTCTTTGTTAAGGGTACAGGGAATATATTTAATTGCCATGCATCCCAGGGATGTAAATAGAGAAGCCTAATTAGATTAGAGAGTTTTTTTTTATTTTTCATTTAAAGACTAGAATACCATTTGGTCTAAACTCTCAGGTGGATGTGAATTTATTTATTCAAAACTAAATCTCTCTCTCTCTCTTTCTCACTCTCTGTCTCTCTCTATCTCTCCCTCTCTCTCGCTCCATCTCCCTCTCTCTTTATCTCTCCGTCTATCATCTTTTCTGTTTATATTTAAATTGGTTTACAACTACTTAAATAACAATTTAAATTTGTATCAATGTTTATTATATTGAGGTTTATAAGAGGTTAAATACAGTTCAAGAGAAAGTATACACTGATTGGTTGGTTAATATTACAAATAAATGTTACCTTACCACTAAAAAACTATTAGTGAACAAGTGTCCCAGCAGCATAAGACACATCTGGTGAAGTGGGGGTGTTGGTTCCACTTATACCTTGCTTTTATATTTGGTTTCTGATATTGCCTTGTATGGTTAAACTTTTGAAACAAAGGACTGTGTTTTTTTATATATCGGAGTGCCCGGGTATTGTGTGCTACCACAGTATACTCTGCACACATATACAATGACTTTAACTCCTGTCCTTGGAACACACTCAGTAGGCCATGATATAAGGAGACTCTCTTTTATCGGTGAGACAGTCAAAGTGATTAAAGCACAGAAAATCCCCCAGTTCCTGAAATCCTGGTTGGTTGGGGATTTACCATTCACACTGAAGTAAACAAATAAGTTAAAAAGACATTTCACTGTATAATTATCTTCAATTTAATATGTTCTCAATGATTCATTTTTCCGGCTGAAGTATATTAATTTCTTTATAAATAGTCACTTTATCCTTAGTATTTTCTTTGAAATAGTTGCTTTTCCCTGTTGAAACCACCACATACAGTGAACATGTTGATACTGCAGTAATGCGTATAGAACATATATACAGTGTATATATATATATATATATATATATATATATATATATAGAGAGAGAGAGATAGATAGATAGATAGATAGATAAATAGATGATAGATAGATAGATAGATAGATAGATAGATAAACAAAACTCTGCAGCAAAAATCAATCTCAGTAGCGGTGAGAAAAAGCCCAACCCATTTGAAAAAGTGTTATTGAAAGTTTTGAATACAATTAACTCTTATCAGCTGCTTGCCTTAGCACATTGTCCGTAAATATATGATACATTCAAGAATATAAAAAATAATCAGTTGTGGACTAAAATGATCACATTTTTAAATAAAACTGTATGTGATGAGATATCATTTTATATTTTAATATAATTGTTCTGAAGGCTGTTTTAATTAAACAAACAATTATAAAAATACTTTGTGTGTATGAATAAAGTGGAAGTTTAAGCTTTTTTTATAGTCTATATTTTTTCATTAAAGGAATATTGTACACTAGATTTATCTTTGCATAAATGTTTTGTAGATAATCAATTTATACAGCCCATCTGGGAGTGTTTTGTTAAAATGTATAGTTTTGCTTATTTTTAAATAATACTGTGCTGATTTTCAGACTCCTGACCAAGTCTCAAAGTTTTAGATGTACATTATACTGAGGTCCACAGTCTCCTGGTTGTGTAATGGGTCTTTTCATATGCAGGGAGGTGGGGGTTCTGCTCTCCCAGCCCCTTTCAGTGGGTGTTCCAGCCTAACCTAATAAACAGTGCTAAACTGGAAGCTTCTACATATGTTTCTAAAAGGTTTTATACTGGATTTTTATATCAGTATCTGTACATATTCTTCTTTATACTAGTGTCCATTACATGCAGTTATACGAAAATTGGTGTATACTGTCCCTTTAACATTTGTTCATTTTTACAAACCCTTGCAGACAAGGAAAGTTAATAGATGTTAGGATGTACTCTACTAGAAAATGCAGAAACAAACGATTACATGATGTTATCCCAAATCTTACTTGTTATAGATTCTAGTAAATCAGTTTGGGATGAAGGTTTTTGCCTCACACCTCATTACTGCTACAATGTGAGACCATTACAGCATATCACCTAAATACCTAATCTATCCTCTAGGCTCATACTCCTCACTTTAATACTGCTAATTAGCCATTCAATCACATCCAAGTTCATTTTGTTTGCTGCAAAACTATGCACAGATTGATTATTTTAATTAAATCACTCAAGGAGTGATTGTGCTTTCAGAACAAGAGATGCAACCCGGCTTTCAACCTTATAGATAATGAATTTTCTTTCAATTGGAGTAAAAAGCAAACCACAGCTACTTTAATGTTGCTACCACAAAATAAAAATGAACTTGCTGATCAGATGCAAACAACTGAAAGTCATAAGAGTTTTTGACAGCCATTTTAACAACTATCGGTCTGTTAAAAACTATTGTACCTGCTTCAATGCCCACATAACATATTTGTGTCTTTAAATGCTCAGGGCCAGATTACAAATGGCACCTAAAATATTTTTTTTCGATCATTAGCACCCAAACACCGCTAAAAGTATGCTGTTAATGCGGGCGTGATAGTGTGCATATTAAATGTAGAAAGTAACTTGTTTGAGTGTGAGTGAAACCTGATGTGCATACAGTAGGACTTCTGCTCCTCATAGACTTCAATGGAGCCTGCTTGCGCACTAACCCGACACCGCATTAAACCTGCAGCTCTAAAACCGAAGGTAGTTATGCATATTTTACATTCCAATGTTCTTCACGTAGCAAAAAATATTCTTTTTATTTGTAAATATATATTTCTAACTATATTTGATACATTTTATGTAAAATATAAAGCTTTAAAAAAAACTTTAAATACAGCTGCCCCCCCCCCTCCGAGATAGTAGATTCTGGGTGGACTTTTTCTGATGCTGTGTTCCCCATTGTTTCCTATGGAAGACACATTAGTACTCTTCGGAATAGAAGAGACCCAGAGATTGCGAGACAGACAAGGCCAAAAAGGCAATTTCTCATTGGCCTAACGCATTGATCATCAGGGCCTAAGTATTGGCCTTTAAATAAACAGCAATAAAGAAGATAAGGAGGATTGTAACTAATTAGATATATAACATAATGAATAATTCTCATCCTACAAAATCAGCCCACTGTATGGGATTGTGGTTAAAATTAGCAGAAACAACAATTTCATATACAAAAATATACATAAAGGAATAATTTCCCTATATGTTTTAAACTCTGCAGCTGGTATAACAAGTATTTCGAAACACATTAAGGAGAAACCAAATTTTACAGTACACTGCCCCCTGTTTGCATAACTTTAAATAGACAAAGTACATCTCCATTAATGCATACATTCTGTACTGTTTCTTATTTTAACTGAAAATGACACATTTTAAGTTTAAACTTTGGCTATATACATTGCCACAAGCAATTTGGATATCATCTATTACTACATTCAAGATACCAATATCAGCTACAGTATTGCTATATATTTCAGTTTGTGAGTCAAAATATTTGTGTAAAGCTTGTAAAAATAAATTGATTTTTAAATTGTCGGCTATGCAATGATTACAAAGGGCCAGATTACTAGTGGAGTGCAAACGTGTGTGAGCAATATTGGGGTTTCGCATTTCTTGCGTGCAAGTTAAATTGTGCTCATATAACAAGTTGAAAGTAACTGCAATCACAAGAATGCAATTATTAACCCTCGTTAGGTTAGCTTGCAAAACAAAAAAGTGTGACAAAATAACATGTATTTATATGTGTATTATTATTGGTTATTTGTAGGCCGCCAACAGATGCTACCATATATACACATATAAACACATTAATACATATGTAAACATATATTGACATTGGGGTCCTTTTCAATAAAGTAGATGAAAACATGGAAAAGCATATTTTTGCCATATTCATTTTTAATATACTGTGTATGTACTGTATTATTATTTCACATTCCAATGTATTCTCTGTATTTCTAAATAGATATTCCTATATACAGTATATCTGTATATGTCTATACCTATATATAATCATGTATGTATGTGTGAATATATATATATATATATATATATATATATATACCGGTATATATGTATATTTTGGTACATTTTACCAAAATACCATCAGATATATGTAGAAATATGTACTTATGAATAAATAGAACATATTCTTCTATGTGAAGAACATTGGCATGTGAAATATTCATATGTTCATGTTAGGTTAGCGCACATGAGAATATAGGATCAGGTTTGCGTGCAAGTGGGGTGTTAGTTTTTATCCACTTTTTTTTGTTCCATTGACTTCTATGGGGGATATGTTTATCGCACACGCAATATTCTAACTTTGGCTTTTAACCCGCATTGGGTTAGCGCAAGAGCGATAACTTTTTGCTTTCAACGCATAATATGAGACCAATCTGAGGCACTAAAAAAGTTTACTCCTGCTCAAGTGTAAAATTTGCTAGAAGTAAACTTTTTGCGCTTTATGTAGTGTGTGTAAGTATCACAAGTTCGACAGAAGATGTTTATAGTAATCAGCTCCAAATGGGAAAGCACACAAGCTCACTAGGTAATAACCATCATCTAACAGGATCATACAGAATGTAAATGCCCCAAAAAAAGGGGGATATAGGAGCACCACACAAGAGGGCTTAAGTGTGCAGGTGAAGAATAGAAAAAGGAACGTGAATTATATTAAGACAGGGTTTAATACATATAAAACATAAAATATAATGTATATCAAAAGTACTAGATAACAAATAAACTTTAGAGAGCCATAGAGCAACTAACAATATATTGAAAAGCAGATAGAGATATGGTAAGGCAAAAAGTAGTGTACACTATATGTGCTAAAAAAGACTAAAATGATTTATATATGACATTTCATAATAGTCCAAAAAAGGGGACACTAGAATCCCAATAAAAAATAGTTCAATATAGATTAAAAAATAATCCAATATAAATTTAAAGTCTGATGTGAAAATAGGTCCAATAAATCCAGGAAGGGGTGAGTCCAATGGTGAGGATGAGGGGTGAGTTGCTCCGGGTCTGTGGGTGTCAAAGATAACCTGCAGGTACCTGTAAAGAAACAGGTGCACAAAAACTGAAATCCAAAAAAAGCTAAATAGGAAATGTGCTCACCATAAATGTAGAAACTTGGGCTGGTTTGTCAAAGGGTCAACGCGTTTCAGCCTTTAGTAAGGCCTTTTCTCCTGTTAAGTGTAGTCAGTCCACGGGTCATCCATTACTTATGGAATATTTCTCTTCCTAACAGGAAACTGCAAGAGAATTACCCAGCAGAGCTTGCTATATAGCTCCTCCCCTCACCTATCATAGTCAGTCATTCTCTTGCAGCCTAACTAGTAGGAAGCTGTGAGAGATCTGTGGTGTTTTTTTAACTTAGTTTATTTCTACAATCAAAAGTTTGTTATTTTTAAATGGCACCGGAGTGTGCTGTTTATTCTCAGGCAGCATTAGAAGAAGAATCTGCCTGGGTTTCTTTCTATGGTCTTAGCAGACGTAACTAAGATCCACTGGCTGTTTCTCATCTGAGGCGTGAGGTACTTTCAGAGAAGGGGAATAGCATGCAGGGCTCCCCTGCAACAAATGAGGTATGCGCAGTAATTTATTTTCTGAGGAATGGAATTGACTGAGAAAATACTGCTGATACCATTGTAAAGTAAGTTCAGCCTTAAATGCAGCGATAGCGACTGGTATCAGGCTGATGAGTGTGTGTGCACTGAATGTATTTTCTAAGGAATGGAACTGACTCTGAAAATACTGTAAATACTGAAATAATGTATGAGCCTTAACTGCAGTAAAAGCGACTGGTAGCAGGCTTGTAAATAATAATACATAACTTTTAAATGTATGTTTAAAACGTTTTACTGGCTTGTTAATCGTTTTTGTGAGGTACTTGGTGATAAAACTTATTAGGGCATGATTTTTACCACATGGCCATTTTTGTTTTCTGCATAGAAACAGTTTCTGAGCTTCCCCACTGTTGTAATATGAGTGGGAGGGGCCTATTTTAGCGCTTTTTTACACAGTAAAAATTCAGTCACAATCTGTCTACTTCATCCTCCATGATCCAGATCGTCTCTAGAGAGCTCAGGGGTCTTCAAAATCCATTTTGAGGGAGGTAATCAGTCACAGTAGTCCTGTGACAGTGTATTTGACTGTGAGAAAAACGTTAATTATATAATTGTTATCCGTTTTTGGGTACTAAGGGGTTAATCATCCATTTGCTGGTGGGTGCAATCCTTTGCTAACTTAATACATTTACTGTGAAAATTTGGTTGCTATAACTATTTTTGATCATTGTTATTTCAACTGTGTTAGTTTTTCTGTGCTTCTTAAAGGCACAGTAACGTTTTTTATATTGCTTGTAAATTAATTTTGAAAAGTATTTCCAAGTTTGCTAGTCTCATTGCTAGTTTGTTTAAACATGTCTGACTCAGATGAATCTCTTTGTTCACTATGTTTAAAGGCCAATGTGGAGCCCAATAGAAATTTGTGCACTCAATGTATAGATGTCACTTTAAATAAAAGTCAAACTTTATATGTTAAGAAATTATCACCAGACAACGAGGGGGAAGTTATGCCGACTAACTCTCCTCACGTGTCAGTACCTTCGCCTCCCGCTCAGGAGGTGCGTGATATTGTGGCGCCAAGTACATCAGGGCGGCCCATACAAATCACTTTGCAAGACATGGCTATTGTTATGACAGAAGTACTGTCTAAATTGCCAGAATTAAGAGGTAAGCGCGATCACTCTGGAGTTAGAACAGAGCGCGCTGATAATGGTAGAGCCATGTCTGATACTGCGTCACAATTTGCAGAACATGAGGACGGAGAGCTTCATTCTGTGGGTGAAGGGTCTGATCCGGGTAAACTGGATTCAGAAATTTCAAATTTTAAATTTAAGCTTGAGAACCTCCGCGTATTGCTAGGGGAGGTATTAGCGGCTCTGAATGATTGTAACACAGTTGCAATTCCAGAGAAAGTATGTAGGCTGGATAAATATTTTGCGGTACCGGTGTGTACTGACGCTTTTCCTATACCTAAAAGGCTTACAGAAATTGTTAACAAGGAGTGGGATAGACCCGGTGTGCCCTTTTTACCACCTCCTATATTTAGAAAAATGTTTCCTATAGACGCCACCACACGGGACTTATGGCAGACGGTCCCTAAGGTGGAGGGAGCAGTTTCTACTTTGGCTAAGCGCACCACTATCCCGGTGGAGGATAGCTGTGCTTTTTCAGATCCAATGGATAAAAAGTTAGAGGGTTACCTTAAGAAAATGTTTGTTCAACAAGGTTTTATATTACAACCCCTTGCATGCATTGCGCCTGTTACTGCTGCGGCGGCATTCTGGTTTGAGTCTCTGGAAGAGACCATTCGCACAGCTCCATTGGATGAAATTATGAACAAGCTTAAAACCCTTAAGCTAGCTAACTCATTTGTTTCTGATGCCGTCGTACACTTAACCAAACTTACGGCTAAGAACTCCGGATTCGCCATTCAAGCGCGCAGAGCGCTGTGGCTTAAATCCTGGTCAGCTGACGTGACTTCTAAATCCAAATTGCTTAATATTCCTTTCAAAGGGCAGACCTTATTTGGGCCCGGCTTGAAAGAAATTATTGCTGACATTACGGGAGGTAAGGGCCATGCTCTACCTCAGGACAGGGCCAAATCAAAGGCCAAACAGTCTAATTTTCGTGCCTTTCGTAACTTCAAGGCAGGAGCAGCATCAACTTCCTCCACTCCAAAACAGGAAGGAGCTGTTGCTCGTTACAGGCAGGGCTGGAAAGTTAACCAGTCCTGGAACAGGGGCAAGCAGGCCAAGAAACCTGCTGCTGCCCCCAAGACAGCATGAAGAGAGGGCCCCCTATCCGGAAACGGATCTAGTGGGGGGCAGACTTTCTCTCTTCGCCCAGGCTTGGGCAAGAGATGTCCAGGATCCCTGGGCGTTGGAGATCATATCTCAGGGATATCTCCTGGACTTCAAAACTTCTCCTCCACGGGGGAGATTTCATCTTTCAAGGTTATCAGCAAACCAAACAAAGAAAGAGGCGTTTCTACGCTGTGTACAAGACCTCTTACTAATGGGGGTAATCCACCCAGTTCCGCGGACGGAACACGGGCAGGGATTCTATTCAAATCTATTTGTGGTTCCCAAAAAAGAGGGAACCTTCAGACCAATCTTGGACTTAAAAATCCTAAACAAATTTCTAAGAGTTCCATCATTCAAAATGGAAACTATTCGAACCATCCTTCCCATGATCCAAGAGGGTCAGTACATGACCACGGTGGACTTAAAGGATGCTTACCTTCACATACCGATTCACAAGGACCATTACCGGTATCTGAGATTTTCCTTCCTAGACAGGCATTACCAGTTTGTAGCTCTTCCCTTCGGATTAGCTACTGCCCCAAGAATCTTTACAAAAATTCTAGGATCACTTCTGGCGGTACTAAGACCGCGAGGCATAGCGGTGACTCCGTACCTAGACGACATTCTGATACAAGCGTCAAGTTTTCAAACTGCCAAGTCTCATACAGAGATAGTTCTGGCATTTCTGAGGTCGCATGGGTGGAAGGTGAACGTGGAAAAGAGTTCTCTATTACCACTTACAAGAGTTCCCTTTCTAGGGACTCTTATAGATTCTGTAGAGATGAAAATTTACCTGACAGAGGCCAGGTTATTAAAACTTCTAAATGCTTGCCGTGTCCTTCACTCCATTCCACACCCGTCAGTAGCTCAGTGCATGGAAGTAATCGGCTTAATGGTAGCGGCAATGGACATAGTACCATTTGCGCGCCTGCATCTCAGACCGCTGCAATTGTGCATGCTAAGTCAGGGGAACGGGGATTACTCAGATTTGTCCCCCCTACTAAATCTGGATCAAAGGACCAGAGATTCTCTTCTATGGTGGCTCTCTCGGCCACATCTGTCCAAGGGGATGACCTTTCGCAGGCCAGATTGGACGATTGTAACAACAGACGCCAGCCTTCTAGGCTGGGGAGCAGTCTGGAATTCCCTGAAAGCTCAGGGATTATGGACTCAGGAGGAGAAACGCCTCCCAATAAATATTCTGGAGTTAAGAGCAATATTCAATGCTCTCCTAGCTTGGCCTCAGTTAGCAACTCTGAGGTTCATCAGATTTCAGTCGGACAACATCACGACTGTGGCTTACATCAACCATCAAGGGGGAACCAGAAGTTCCCTAGCGATGTTGGAAGTCTCAAAGATAATTCGCTGGGCAGAGTCTCACTCTTGCCACCTGTCAGCGATCTACATCCCAGGCGTGGAGAACTGGGAGGCGGATTTTCTAAGTCGCCAGACTTTTCATCCGGGAGAGTGGGAGCTCCATCCGGAGGTCTTTGCTCAACTGATTCGTCATTGGGGCAAACCAGATCTAGATCTCATGGCGTCTCGTCAGAACGCCAAGCTTCCTTGTTACGGATCCAGGTCCAGGGACCCGGGAGCGGTGCTGATAGATGGCTGACTGCATGGAGATTGAACGCTTGACTCTATCAAAGCGTGGTTTCTCGGAGGTGGTTATTGATACCTTAATACAGGCTAGGAAGCCTGTTACCAGAACAATTTACCATAAAATATGGCGTACATATTTACGTTGGTGCGAATCCAAGAGTTACTCATGGAGTAAGGTTAGGATTCCTAGGATATTGTCCTTTCTACAAGAGGGTTTAGAAAAGGGCTTATCTACTAGTTTGTTAAAGGGACAGATTTCTGCTCTGTCTATTCTTCTACACAAACGTCTGGCTGAAGTTCCAGACGTTCAGGCTTTCTGTCAGGCTTTAACTAGGATTAAGCCTGTGCTTAAGTCTGTTGCTCCGCCGTGGAGCTTAAACTTAGTTCTTAATGTTCTTCAAGGCGTTCCATTTGAACCCCTTCATTCCATTGATATCAAGTTGTTATCTTGGAAAGTTCTGTTTTTGATGGCTATTTCCTCGGCTCGAAGAGTCTCTGAGTTATCTGCCTTACATTGTGATTCTCCTTATCTGATTTTTCATTCAGACAAGGTAGTCCTGCGTACTAAACCTGGGTTCTTACCTAAGGTGGTTACTAACAGGAATATCAATCAAGAGATTGTTGTTCCATCTCTGTGTCCTAACCCTTCTTCAAAGAAGGAACGACTTTTGCATAATCTGGACGTAGTCCGTGCCCTGAAATTCTATTTGCAGGCAACTAGGGATTTTCGTCAAACTTCTTCCCTGTTTGTCATTTACTCTGGACAGAGGAGAGGTCAAAAGGCTTTGGCTACCTCTCTCTCTTTGCTGGACAGCAGCCCCCTGAAAGGATTACAGCTCATTCTACTAGAGCTGTGGCTTCCACCTGGGCCTTTAAAAATGAGGCCTCTGTTGAACAGATTTGCAAGGCTGCGACTTGGTCTTCGCTTCACACTTTTTCAAAATTTTACAAATTTGACACTTTTGCTTCCTCGGAGGCTGTGTTTGGGAGAAAGGTACTTCAGGCAGTGGTTCCTTCTGTTTAATGTTCCTGCCTTGTCCCTCCCTTCATCCGTGTACTTTAGCTTTGGTATTGGTATTCCATAAGTAATGGATGACCCGTGGACTGACTACACTTAACAGGAGAAAACATAATTTATGCTTACCTGATAAATTCCTTTCTCCTGTAGTGTAGTCAGTCCACGGCCCGCCCTGTTTTTACGGCAGGTCTAAATTTTAATTAAACTCCAGTCACCACTGTACCCTATGGTTCCTCCTTTCTCGTCTGCTTTGGTCGAATGACTGACTATGATAGGTGAGGGGAGGAGCTATATAGCAAGCTCTGCTGGGTAATTCTCTTGCAGTTTCCTGTTAGGAAGAGAAATATTCCATAAGTAATGGATGACCCGTGGACTGACTACACTACAGGAGAAAGGAATTTATCAGGTAAGCATAAATTATGTTTTTCAAGACAATACCACATAGTTGATTATAGAATTTCCCTTCAAAGTTAAAATAATTATTTTTCAATATATAATCTATCCCACTAAGAATTAACTCTTTCTGAGCTGATGGCATGTTAGAATCTTTATCTAGAAAATATTCAAATGCTTCTATACCTTCTGTATGTTAGAATCGTTGTATTCCCCATACAGAAGGTATATAATCAGTTGAATATTTTCTAGATAAAGATTCTAACATGCCATCAGCTCAAAAATAGTTCATTCTTAGTGGGATAGATTATATATTTAAACATAATTATTTTAACTTTGAAGGGGAATTCTATAATCAGCTATGTGGTACCACAATGGGGACCAAGTTTGCACCGAGTTATGCCAATCTCTATATGGGGCAAATGGGAGTCCATCTTTTGGGACTCATGCCCGGCAAGTGCAGACTTGGTCCTCTATCGCAGGTACATTGATAACATTTTGATGATATGGAAGGGAAGTGTGGAAGATCTAGAACACACCCTTTATGTTATGAATAATAACACAGTAAACTTACAATTTACATATCACTATTCTCATGATAAGATCAATTTTCTTGATCTAAATATCAACTCTATATATGGGAAGATAAACACATCCACTTTTAATAAAAAAAGTCGACTGTAGTAACTATCTTCATCAAACCATTTGTCACCATATCAACTGGATTAGAAACATCCCCAAGGGACAGTTAATGAGAGTCAGAAAAAACTGCTCTGACCAAAATGACTCATTAAAACAGTCATAAATTCTCTTGGAACATTTCCAAGATAGAGGATATGATATGGCTGTAAATAAGATAGAAACACCATTCTTAGCTACAAAACTAAAGATGTGACCACAAACAAAGACATCTTAGATGTTCCCTTCATCACCAAGTACAGTCAGAATAAATATAAAATTGAAAGAATAATCAGAAGACACTGGAGTATTCTAAGGAGGACAATATCATAGGTGAAACCCTAAGTGATACACCCACTTTATCTATAGAAAAAACAGAAACTTTAAAACTATTCTGGCTGTGAAAAAGACTCAGATAGGTGTAGTAAGAGGTGTACAGGGAGATTTGCTCAAGGGTTTCATCCCATGTCACAGGTGCAAAGCCTGTAAACATGGCCTCAAAAAGAATACCTTTAAATCTTATATCTCTAAAGAAAAATTTAGGGTTAACCAGATGATACGCTGCAAAGAAAAAGGTATAGTCTACCTATTAGAATGTGACTATGGATTACAATATGTGGGACAAACTTGCAGACCACTCAGGGACCACATAAGGGAACATCTACAAATAGAGGAGAATAAAGATGATGTCCCCTTATATAAACACTTAAAAGAGGAACATAATGGGAATACTAAGGCTTTAAAATATATGGGATTATGTAAAGTATATAAAGATTGGAGAGGTGGCGACTTTGAAAAAAGGCTACTTCTTACAGAATGTAGATGGATATTCAAATTAGATTGCATTCATTCAAAGGGATTAAATGCAGATTTCAAAGTAGTACATCTTTTGTAAAACACTTTTTAATTTTACTTTACCATAACTTGATTCCCAGCACCTTTACTCCAGTTATCTCTTATTAAGTTTATATTTTTAGTATATTTTTCATACATCTCTCCACATCTTTTTAAAATACTGGATACTTTATATATCCACCCTCTTATAACACTAAACTACCGATATGTATTTTTATACTAATTGCTAGTAACTAAGTGATGTTAGTATAGTCAGAATATGTCTATATGAGATGTTAATTGGAATACCTATATTATTCATTATTGATATTTATTATATCTCCTAGGTTGTTGCATCCATAGCCATTTTCCTAGGAGGTTGCATTCTTAGCCTCTTCCTTAGATTTGCCTCAGTTTAGTCTTTAACTCTATGTAATATATGACACTTGAGTATCTTACTCTTATCTGGGGAATCTGTTAGATTTTTTAAAAAGTGCTCTACCTAAGAAACTTGGGCTATTTTGTGTTTTTTTTTTCCATGTTTTTTTTTTCCAATTTGTTTTTGGTCTTTTAGTTTTTTACTTTGGCTTTATCTCTAACCCATGTCGTTATTAGATACAGCTTCTGTCCTATATTTTGAAACAATGTTGTACTTATTGTTTTTATCACTATCGGCTAGATTTAGAGTTTTGTCGGTAAAGACCCGCGTAGCTAACGCAGCTTTTTTTCCTACCGCTGCTTCCAAGCAACGCTGGTATTTAAAGTTGTCTGAGGGGTTGCGTTAGGCTCCAAAAAGGGAGCGTTAAGCCGAATTTACCGCCACTTCAACCCTCAATACCAGCGTTGCTTACGGTAGTGGTAAGCTGGAAAAACGTGCTCGTGCACGATTCCCCCATAGGAAACAATGGGGCAGTTTGGGCTGAAAAAAAACCTAACACCTGCAAAAAAGCAGCGTTAAGCTCCCAACGCAGCCCCATTGTTTCCTATGGGGAAACACTCTCTAAGTCTGCACCTAACACCCTAACATGAACCCCGAGTCTAAACAACCCTAACCTTACATTTATTAACCCCTAATCTGCCGACCCCGCTATCGCTGACACCTGCATTATACTATTAACCCCTAGTCGGACACTGCCGCCACCTACATTATCCCTATGAACCCCTAATCTCCTGTCCCCCAACTTTACCGACACCTACATAATATTTATTAACCCCTAATCTGCCCCCCAATGTCGCCGCTACCTTACCTACACTTATTAACCCCTAATCTGCCGACCGGACCTCGCCGCCACTATAATAAATGTATTAACCCCTAAACCGCCGCTCTCCCGCCTTGCAAACACTATAATAAATAGTATTAACCCCTAATCTGCCCTCCCTAACATCGCCGCCACCTAACTTCAAGTATTAACCCCTAATCTGCCGACCGGACCTCGCCGCTACTATAATAAATGTATTAACCCCGAAAGCTAAGTCTAACCCTAACACCCCCCCTAAGTTAAATATAATTTTAATCTAACGAAATAAATGAAATCTTATTAACTAAAGTATTCCTATTTAAAACTAAATACTTACCTGTAAAATAAACCCTAATATAGCTACAATATAACGAATAATTATATTGTAGCTATTTTAGGATTTATATTTATTTTACAGGCAACTTTGTATTTATTTTAACTAGGTACAATAGCTATTAAATAGTTATTTACTATTTAATAGCTACCTAGTTAAAATAATTACAAAATTACATGTAAAATAAATCCTAACCTAAGTTACAATTAAACCTAACACTACACTATCAATAAATTAATTAATTAAATAAATTACATACAATTACATACAATTAAATAAACTAAACTAAATTACAAAAAACAAACAAACACTAAATTACAAAAAATAAGAAAAGATTACAAGAATATTAGGCTAATTACATCTACTCTAAGCCCCCTAATAAAATAAAAAAGCCCCCCAAAATAATAAAGGTCCCTACCCTACTCTAAATTAAAAAGTAATCAGCTCTTTTACCAGCCCTTAAAAGGGCTTTTTGCAGGGCATGCCCCAAAGTAATCAGCTCTTTTGCCTGTAAAAAACATACAACCCCCCCCAACATTAAAACCCACCACCCACACACCCCTACTCTAACCCAAACCCCCCTTAAATAAACCTAACACTACCCCCCTGAAGATCTCCCTACCTTGAGTCATCTTCACCCAGCCGGGCCGAAGTCTTCATCCGATGGGGCAAAAGAGGACATCCAGACCGGCAGAAGTCTTCATCCTATCCGGCAGAAGAGGACATCAGGACCGGCAGACATCTTCATCCAAGCGGCATCTTCTATCTTCATCCATCCGGAGTGGAGCCATCTTCTTCCCAGCCGACGCGGATCCATCCTCTTCAACCGACGCCTACTCGCCGAATGAAAGTTCCTTTAAATGACGTCATCCAAGATGGCGTCCCTCGAATTCCGATTGGCTGATAGGATTCTATCAGCCATCGGAATTAAGGTAGGAAAAATCTGATTGGTTGATTCAATCAGCCAATCAGATTCAAGTTCAATCCGATTGGCTGATCCAATCAGCCAATCAGATTGAGCTTGCATTCTATTGGCTGTTCCAATCAATTAATTTATAGATAATTTAAAAAAATCTTAATAATCCATACAATATTTATATATATATATATATATATATATATATATATACAGTATCTATAAATGTCTTACACATATGTTACATTCCTATGTTCTTCACATAGAAGATATATATATATATAAATATATATATATATATATATATATATACAGGGTTCAAAATATTAGGTCGTAAGCTACTAGCCAGCTCAAATGTTTGCTCGCCACTTCTGATCCTACCCACTACCTTCCCACATCACACCCATTACTCCACCACCTCTTTGCATATGCTTAGCCATTGTGAAACACATTGTTGTGCAGTCATTTATAATATTTTGTTATTTTATACCTTAATTAAATAATTCTACGTACAATAATAGATTAACATAAATAAGCGCAGCTAGATAGAAAAAGGAGAGCTGACAGTTATGGAAGTTCTTAACAGACCTGGAGATTTTCTTTTAATAATTTTCATCTCTTCCTTCTCTCTCTTAACTATCTTTCTCCCCTCCCTCCTCTCTTCAATCTCTCTTTTTACCCTCTCCCTTATCTCTCAGACCATATCTTCTCTTTACACTCTTTCTTTCCCTTCCCTGATATCTCTTTACTCATTTTTTCTCCACTCTCTCATAATGCTACCTTCTTCTCCTATTTCTTTCTCTCTCTCTGCCCCTGTTTACCCTCTCAGAAGTAACAGTCTAAGCATTAATAGTGTTCTTACAACTCTAAAGGAATAAGATATCCTTGCTCTTTCTAGGATATATATAATATTTTTAGCACAATGCTGCAATAGGAGTGCACATTTTGATTCAACATTCACTCACTAACTTTCACTCACCACCATTAAATTTCCACTCGCCAATGGCTAGTAAAGAGTGGAAAATTTAAACCCTGTATATATATATATATAAAAACTGAAATTAAAATCCTCCATGTCTCAAAATTAAATCAATGCAAATATTTGCATAGGAAATTAGCACATCTAGGCAAGTATACTTTCCTAGATGTGCTAATTTCCTATGCAAATATTTACATTTTTATATATATATATATATATATATATATATATATATATATATATATATATATATATATATACTCTCCAAGAACACAGGCACTCACTGGTCTTTTAAAATGTAATCCTTTAATCAATCCATTAAAACAATGATATTACCATGACGTTTCGGTACACCATTGTACCTTTATCAAATGTGACAAAAGTATTAAAAGCTTCATGAAGCTTTTAATACTTTTGTCACATTTGATAAAAAGAGAGAGTGAAGAGAGGAGGGAGGGGAGAAAGATAGTTTTAATGGATTGATTAAAGGATTACATTTTAAAAGACCAGTGAGTGCCTGTGTTCTTGGAGAGGATACAGATTTGGTTTGCAGTGCACCTTGGCAGCTGGATTGGTGTAAGATCGTGCTGTCCTCTATCTGGACTATATATATATATATATATATATATATATATATACACCTGTATAGGTATAGGTATATACAGAGATATACAACCCCAATTCCAAAAAAGTTGGGATAGTATGGAAAATGCACACAAACAAACAAAAAGAGTCATTTGAAAATTCAATTCACCTTGTACTATATTGAAAAACACATTATTAACACATTATTTGATGTTTTACTTTGTGAATTTAAAGGGACACTGAACCCAAAATTTTTCTTTTGTGATTCAGATAGAGCGTGCAATTTTAAGCAACTTTCTAATTTATTCCTATTATCAAATATTCTTCATTCTGCTGGTATCTTTATTTGAAAAAATTGGCTGGCTCCCTAGCTTAGATGCCTTCCTTTTCAAATAAAGATAGCCAGAGAATGAAGAAAAATTGATAATAAAAGTAAATTAGAAAGTTGCTTAAAATTGCATCTGAATCACAAAAGAAAAAAATCTGGGTTTAGTGTCCCTCTAATGTATTTTTGAAAATATACACTAATTTCAAGTCTGATGCCTGCAACATGTTCTAAAAAAGTTGGGACGTCGTCTTTTCCAGGGATGTCCCTGCATTTTCCAGTAGGACAATGCCAAACCACATTTTTCCCTGATTACAAGCGTGTGGTTGCGTAAACAGAGAGTGCAGGTGCTAGCATGGCCTGTCTCCAATTGGGAATGTGTAGCGCATTATGAAGTGCAAAATAAGGCAATGAAGGCCCACAGCTTAAGACATGCATAATGGATGAATGGGGGGAAATTCTGCTTGCTAAACTTAACCAACTGGTGTCTTCAATGCCCGAATGTTTAATAAGTAAAAAAAAAAGCTGAAGTTGCACAATGGTAAATAGTCGACTGTCCCAAATTTTTTTGGAGTGTGATGCAGTTATCAGATTTGAAATTATATTTTTTTACTTTCAATGAATAAAAAATATTTTATTATGGTCTATTGTCAACCAAAAGCACCATAAAATGGTGCTTAATGAGCTTATTGCTGCAGCTCAGAGGTGAAACATAGGCAAATAATTTTTTTATACTGGGAAAAAAAAATACATCATCTCTAACTCTAGCCAGTACAAGTTTTGATTCCTCAAGATAACTATAGAGGAAATAAAATTTATTTGAACACATATTTTTAAGAGAGCATTCCAGATGCCATATATTCACCATAGTCTCAGTTGTAGCCACAGAGGAGTGTTTTCATTCTGTATCACTGTGAATTGGTCTACAAATGACTTTGCTTGCATGTTTCAATATGTTATTTTACAATATTTGTATTACTTTACTGGATTTTCTAGCAAACACCTGTTTCACAATGAAGCTAAAAACACATTGTGCTAAATGATGCTGATTCAGAATATAATTAGCATCTGGCCTGCAATTTATAAATTGTTAAGTACTTTGAATAGCACAGAAACACATGTGTGATAGGGACTTTTAATCAGATATAAACACCTGCACTCTATTTAGACAAAAACCAGGAGTATAATACAGGCAATCTTGCAGTTATACAATCTACTTAGAATAACAGCAGGCATTCCTATACAATATTTATGCTACTTCTTAATATAGTGTGAACTGCAGTGGAAATTGTGTTAATATTCACAAAGAAAATCTATTGAGGACTGATAGCTTTAGTCATTCTGTTGACTTAGCTGTAGCATAATTTAAAAATAAATACTTAGGAGCAATTATTTAACTTTCATAACTAAGTTCAGTAAGTTTCAAATGAGATAATGTTTCCTAAATTGAAATGACATGAACAGCTTGAACATTACTGGAATGTGTACAATAAGTTATACTTAAAGGGACACTAAACCCAATTTTTTTTCCTTCATGGTTCAAATAGAGCATGAAATTTTAAGCAACTTTCTAATTTACTCCTATTATCAAATTTTCTTCGTTCTCTTGCTATCTTTATTTAAAAAGTAGGAATGTTATGCATAGGAGCTGTCCCATTTTTGGTTGAGAACCTGGGTTATGCTTGCTTATTGGTGGGTAAATGAAAGCCTCAAATAAGCAAGCGCTATCCATGGTGCTGAACCTAAAATGGGCTAACTGCTAAGATTTGCATTCCTGCTTTTAAAATAAAGATAGCAAGAGAACAAAGAAAAATTTATAATAGGAGTAAATTAGAAAGTTGCTTAAAATGTCACGCTCTATCTGAATCATGAAAGAAAAAAATATGGGTTCATTGTCCCTTTAACTAGTATAACTTTATTTGTAGAAATTCCATTAAAATGTAGATTTGTTTTACAGGTATTGCATGCATAGTATCATGTAAAGCTCTCTCTGGGCTTGTGAGATTTTCTAAGAAATCTTGATGGTACTATGAAGCCCGTCTTTATTCTCTGAAGACAGTTTTTACCTTGAAGTCGTATGTGATGACAATGCTTATCATATAATAGAGCTCATAAAAATAGTAATATTGAAATAAAAATTGCAATGTTTAATCACATTAAAAATCATTAAATTGTTCTGCAAAAAAATCATATTTTATGGAAAAATGTAAATACATATTGTAATTACACAGTTAAACAATTATTTAAGGTGCACAGTTAAAATCAAAATAAAACTACACTACACCTGCAAAAATATGCAGTGAAATTTGTTTTTGTAGTGCAAACTTTAATGGGTTCTGTTTTCCTTATTGTATAATCAGTTCTATGGGGATAGCTGAAATTTCTCCTCTAGCTCTGACATTTTCTGCCAGAGATCTCAATGTTGTTTCCTACAAAATGAAAAGTGGTGTTAAGGAGTCAAGGTGTCAAAATATGTAAAACACATTACCCTAATAGAAAAACACATGCATACAAAAATACAGTGATTGTAACATACTATACGCTGAAAAAAAGAGTCATCTTATTTGTATTTTCTGCAGGATTTACAAGTGGAGAGCTAATTTACTGTAAATTTGCACATTTGCGGGCATACAATAAATAACCAGCCATTACAAGTGATCAGATCAGATCAGATCTCTGGTTAAATTTCTAAAAGTGCCTCAAATGCCCCCAAAATAAAGGGTCTTTATTTTTTTTTCATAAAAAATTACTGCACTAGGCAATTTTTACAGGTTAAAAGTTGCGGGTATGGGGGCTTAGAAAAAAAATGCCACTGAAAAGTGCCTTTACATTGCAGTCTATGAGAAATGTGTGTTCCCTCTAAATATATATGTTTCTATACATATATATTTATGTGTTAATGTGTATATACATATATATTTAAAATTGCTACTCATTGATGCACGACTTACCCCCATCATTGTGCTAGTTCTTATACCATGAGGTCGGGTTCGCATTGCACCTAACTTGTAATACCAGCGCACATTTGCGTGTGCTGGTATTACTTAGTTGAGCGCACATATCGTTTTTGCAGAAGTGATATTTTGCACTCAAATTATAATCTAGCCCTTAATTTTTAAAGTGTGCTCCTTGATAACTTTGCTCTCCATAGCAAAGTTTCCTTCTGCAAATATCTTCATTACTTTCAATGGGAAACATCCTGCAACTCATGCAGCCCCTGTAAGTGTCGGCTCGGCAACATTTTGATCATTGGGCCCTTAGTACCACAGAAGTAATGCATCAAATAACTGTTTGGGAAAAAGCACAACATTAGTAATACTTCTCAAATTGGTAAACTATAAAGCAGCAAAATACACACACAAAAAAGAACACACAAAAAAAAAAAAGCTATGAGGCAAACATATTGCAGGCTTTTTATTGCAATTACTGTAAGGAATTTCAAAGACATTCAAGGAAAGCAAAAATATATGCAACCAATTCAAAACAAGACCACTATAATTAATTTAGTGCTGCCTGGTGATAAATACTAATTCATTATTATTTTAATTAATAATTTAATTGCATTTTGAATAATTGTATTTGAATTATTTTTACTAGGGAGGGTTAACTGTCCGGCACAGGCTAAATGAAAGAAAGGTTTAGGTCATGGGGTGGATTAAGAGGGCATGAAAAGAAAAGTTAAAGGGACAGTCCTACACCAGAATTGTTATTGTTTTAAAAGATAGATAATCCTTTTATTACCCATTCCCCCAGTTTTGCATAACCAACACAGTTGTATTAATATACTTTTTAACCTCTGTGATTATCTTGTATCTAAGCCTCTGCAAACTGCCCCTTTGTTTCAGTTCTTTTGACAGACTTTCAGTTTAGCCAATCAGTGCCTGCTCCCAGATAACTTCACGTGCACGAGCACAGTGTTATCTATATGAAATATGTGAACTAACACCCTCTAGTGGTGAAAAACTGTTAAAATGCATTCTGAAAAGAGGTGGCCTTCATGGTCTAAGAAATTAGCATATGAACCTCCTAGGATAAGCTTTCAACTAAGAATACCAAGAGAACAAAAGCAAATTGGTGATAAAAGTAAATTGGAAAATTGTTTACAATGACATGCTCTATCTGAATCATGAAAGTTTATTTTGGCCTAGACTGTCCCTTTAAGGAAAGATTGATACATTTTGTTACAGGACAAACAATACAAATGGAAGCCTTCAATAAACAGTCCCTGAAGTAGGTCTTAATAAGAGTTCTCATAACAACTTCATAGTGACAGTTTTTCTCTTAAAATATAAAAAAAAATACTAAACTGATTACTAACTTTTTCTATTTAAGTCTGTTAAAATACTATACTTTCATCCAAATTAGTCCATCCACATTAGACATCAACAACTGAAAAGTATGGTTGCATGCTCTCACTTCCAGCCCAACTGCACTACAATGATTGGAAAACTACATTCTACTAGGAACACATAGCTTTATCCCCCTTAATTAGGGGAAAATAAACAGATATAATAGAAACAAGAAACCTAATACAAATTGTCTTATGGTCTTGGTAACCCAATAGAATTCTTACCTTAGAAAAGCACCTTCAACTTGCAGGTCATCAATGCCTCATTAGTAAAGATGAGGCCCATTTTTTTCTTTCTAAAGTGTGTGGTTATCTTCATAGAGACCTATGGGGATGAGACATTGTGCTATTTTAATTTGATTTATTTATGTATTTTATGTATACCAGTGCTTGTTAGACCATATCAGGTAGCATTCCATGGACGTAGTTTTCTATTTTATATTATTTTAGCTCTTTAATAATCCAAATTTAAAGTCTAGCTTTTTAAAAAAAAACAAAAAAACAACCCAGCTTTTTCCATATTCCCTATTCCTTTACTAATAATTATTTGTGCACATATTCCCTATCCTTTAAAATGATACACAAAACCAAACATTCACTGTACTTCTCTACAATGTGAAAATGTGCATATATTGTAAAAGCATGGGCTTCTGAAAATCCAGAACACAAAAGATGTAAACTAATAAAGAAAATGTTGTGCTTGAAAAGGAGCACATCATCCTATAACATGGTTCCGCCTAAAAAAATTGCCTAATACCTCGGGGAGGTGATAGAGCAAATCAGTTTACTGAGTAATAACATAAGGTCATGGACCTGAGAGTGCCTTCAGGCATATTTTTGTTAAAGGGATTGAAACCAAAAAAAAATATTTTATAAATTCAGGTAGACTATACAATTTTAAAAAACTTTCCAATTTATAATAATAATAATAATAGAATCCTAGTACTCTACAAATACAATATTTATTGCCAAAGTATTCAAAATAATTTTTAAAAATATTAAAAATATCTAGATAGTGCGTATATAGGCCCCAAATCACACACATTCATACAAAATAGTCATCCACTACACACAACAATTAAAAAAAAAAAAGAAAAGAAAAATAATTCAAAAAGAGCCCTAAAGGCAATCTGAAGGGGAGCCATTGTCATCAGCAGGTAGAACAAACAACTATCAAGGGGGCGGAGCTAACCGTTGGAGAGTCAGGACGTGTCTGGGCAACAGCTCTTGCTCTTGACATTACATTAAAGTGATTATTTGGGAGTTACAACCATAAATTATTTTACTGTCTTGCCTTTAACTGCAGTCGAGGACACTAGGTTTATACTGCAGTGTCTTTGCTCTACCACAGGCTCTGCAGGTGCCACTTCTCGGACCGGACCATATTGTGAGCGGCAGTGGGATATCCGCGCTCTGGAGGACAGGGGCGCCTGCTCTGGTGGCCTGGATAATCTGCCCTTACAGTTGATTTAAGCAGGGGTCACTACCTACATCAGCTGCCAGCCTCTGTCAGCTATCCTTGTGCCATCCACCCCCAGCTCCTGCTGACCGTGCCCTGCTGGCACCTGATTGTTCAATTTGCTCCGAGCCTGGTCGAGATCTGTGGGAGCCCAGGATCAACACAAGACTCGTTTTCTGCCTATGCCCCGCGGTAGACAGCCTGGACAAAAAAGGCGCAAAAAGACTCCATCTTGGGCCTACCTGCCTCCCGTCCACTCTGGCTTCCCTGTGCTGCAGTCTCCTGCCTGGCGGTGATATCAAGCCCCCAGCATCTTACCAACCAATACACGATTCCCCTTTTGGAGTCACCCGACAGCTGGAGCAGCGGTCCCCTTTCTGTTCACGACCGTTTGGGCTCTAGCAGAGGCGCTCCTCTCTCAGTTCGTTCGGCAAGCTCCTGTGTTAGCTCCGGAGGGTTGGGGCTCCGCTCCAGAGCTGAGACCATCTGTCCCGCAGTCTGCGGTTGCTCTGGCTGGGTTCTGGTTACCTGACATCAAGCTGCTGTAGGAGTCAAGCTTCAGGATTCGTCTGTGCAGCTGTTGAGGGGAGGCTACTCGTTCCCTATCGCTGTGCCCTCATAGTTCCCTCACCTAGCTGTTGTCTCCAGACTGCCCAGAGAACTGGGTAGGCCTGCTTTTACCCCTTGATATCTACGGCTCATTCATAAGGGATCAGGGCTGCATAGGGGTTATTGTTGTAGTGGACTCATCCCCTTATTAAGGGCCCTTGGATTAGCTAACAAGCCTTAAGGCCCGGCAGAGGGGATGGCTGACAGCACATATGCCTGAGGGCCCGGTTTATGGGGTCTAAGAGTTCTCGGTCCAAGTCCTGCCACAGCTCAATTCTTCCTCATGCATTCATGACCCTATATGCTCCTATTTGACCTTTTGGGGCAACTTTTGGGAGGTGGTGAGGACCTCAAATTGCCTTAAATTGCTAGTAGGAGCCAACAAGATTAAGCTCTTACTTTTGGGCTAGCTCTGCAAACTCTCCTGGCTGTTAAACAAGGGTGGAAGATCAGCACTGAGGAT
The DNA here is from genome assembly GCF_027579735.1 of Bombina bombina. Classification (NCBI taxonomy): domain Eukaryota; kingdom Metazoa; phylum Chordata; class Amphibia; order Anura; family Bombinatoridae; genus Bombina; species Bombina bombina. The sequence continues at coordinate 416,673,240 of NC_069504.1, forward strand.
CTGTATATTTTGAAGGGATTTTGGGCAGCTACAGCCTAGGACTCTAGTGGACTCTCAACATTCCTGCTCTAATTTTACTTAAGGGTATTTCACTGCACAGCTAGTTTTGACATGTGCCTGCTCTGACTGTGAGGTGGTGGGGATTTAGCTGCTGCGTCAGCATATGTACCTCTGTGGCGTTGGCCAAGAGTGGAGTGTGGTTGCTATTATTATGTATACCTTATATTTTTAGGGTCCTTTAGGTGCATCCAAACAAGATTAACTTACAGTCTAAATTTCACCTCACATTTTGTTTTACCCCCCTAGTCCCAGGGTAATACCCACACACTCCCCCCATACAATTAGGTATTTGTCACAAGTTTATCAACTCGCATGACCCACTAGGGGGCCCTCACTTACCACTTTGCAGCTCCCTCTTATTATACTTTTAAACTAGGCTCACACCCCAGGAAGGCACTGGTACTCTTTACATAACTCCCTATCTATAACGACACACTGCAAAGTCTTCTACTGCTTAATTTACCTCTGCTGCACTCACGGGGCTCCTGTCGTGGGGTTTCCACACCCATCTAGCTGTTCTCTGTGAAATCTCCCCCCTCTCCTCTCCGCTCCTGCGCAGACCCCCTGTCTGGGTGGGTCAACTTCCCACCTCCTTTTCCCCTTCCTTCGGGTCGTATCCCCTTCTTCCCTGGGATGAGGGCAGAGTGAGCAGATAACCTCGCCCCTTTCTCATACTTACCTTGCCGCTTCGCTAGGCTACGGATCAGCCCTTCCACCCACACAAGCCTCACAAGCTCCTACTGCCTGTCAAGGAGCTCAAAGAGAGGGAAATAAGCACCTACTTTTAGCATGTGTGTATTCTTTTACCTTTTACCACGTTGTTATTAAGCTGCTGCGCCAGCATATGTGCCTCTGTTATCAATTGCTGAGTGGAGTGTATTTAAACTATTTGCATAGTTAATTGTTCTCTGTAATTTACCAGCTACTGCGAGTTTAGTTTAGCTACTGAGGAGGTCAGCTTCCTAACTGCTTATATTTCTTGTCAAATTTAGCTGGCCTACAATAGATGTCTTAATTTGTGTGCTAATTTGGTAGGATGCTCCTTGAGACTCTCCCTTTCTGGCCCACTCTCGTGAGCTGGTAATTTCCATTAACCTTTTCCCCTTCCTTCAGGTCGTATCCCCTCTTCCTTGAGTCTGAAGGGGGCATATTACGCATTGAGTATTAATAAATCGCTGCTTGCTTAGTGACTCTTACTACGAATCGAGATACTTTGGTGACTTGAAGCTTTGGTCAGTACTATATTCTCTGCGCGGGGTACTAACTCACTCACCAAGACCTACTCCTAGAGTCCCAGAAGTACTTACTAACCAACTGCTAACTTTACTTCTGTATGGAATGTGGTAAAAATTTCCATGCTAATACTGTTTGGTTAACCTACCTGTGGTGTCTACTTGACTCCTCTCTCCACTCGATCGGTACTTTCAGACGGATGTTAAGATCTGAAGGTGCTCTATTGCTCCTCAAGTGCCGTCATGAGGGGATAGGGGTCAGGGCCCAGGGAGATCATCCAGCCCTGCTCCAAACAACTATCAATTGCTCTAAATAACATTAAAGGTCTTTCACCTGCTAAGTATAAATAATGTTTCTAGATGTTGATTAGTAATATGATGTCCATAGCAGGAAATGTTAGTTTAAATAAACAACTGCAATCCATAGTTATTCCTCCCCAGGACTTGCATGAAGAGATGGTTATTGTGCAAAACTGTTATACAACTATTTTAGCATGTAAGTGTGTATAATAGTCACAATGGGATTTCTTACTAAAAGCTTTAAGTTCATCACTTGTCTGCACAAAAAAAGATTTTTTCAAACATGCCACATTTTTATAATACATTAGTTAATGAGATGAATGAATTAATTAATTCACAATGTGTATCCCTTAGGAACCTGTTCCACCCTAATATTTGTAATCCACTATTTATTGAAATCCACATAACATCAGGCCGTTTATTAGAGAATGTCTGGTAACACACCAATATCCTCTGGTCAGGGAGATATCACAAACATGCACCTCCTCTCCTCCTTCCATATGTCAGGACATAGATGCCTATTTATTAAGGTGCGAACAGACATATTGTGGATCATGGTCTGCTGCACCATCGATAAATGCCGACAGTATACACTGTCTGCATTTATCATTGCACCAGCAGTTCTGGTAAACTGCTGGTGCAATGTCGCCCCCTGTAGATTCACAGCCAATCAGCCACTAGCAGGGGTGTCAATTAACCCGGTCGTATTCGATCGGGTTGATTTCTGTCCGCCGCCTCAGAGCAGGCGGACAGGTTATGGAGCAGCAATCTTTAGACCGCTGCTTCATAACTTCTGTTTCGGCCTCGTCGGAAATACAGGGCAGATAAATATGCCCATAGATTTTATCATTATGCAAAAATTATATAAATTGTGCAATAATCATTTGAAACAGCATTATTGTTAGCGCTTTGTTTAACCCTTTAAGGACACAGCTTTCAGTTTGCTCAATTGTTTTATGACTGAAAAATTGTGTCATATGACCTTAAGAGGTTAACATTCATCTGCTGTAGGTCATCTAATATATCCAGCTTACCATTATCAGCAGGCAAGGATACACCCATGTGTTTGCAATGTAAGTAAGTAGCGGTTCACCACATTGGACAGAAAGTAAAACTATAGTCCTCTATACTGGTAGTAGCATTCCACTGTAACATCTTTTAAGTTTTATATTCCACTGTTACAGAGCTAGGGCTAGTAGAAATCTTGGGAAAAGTCTACTTTACTTCATGTGTTTTGAGAAATGAAAAGATGTAATATATGCATAACAAATAATAAAACTGGACAGTATTTTACACTAATTATGTCTATGGTTGACATACAATAGCGCATGCTTGTCAATGAGCTCTAAAATGTTACTACACTTGATATTGGCAACAGTGAAGCATGGTTTAGCATATTGGTAGCAGGCAAAACATAACATTAAAATTTAGGGCAGGAATTCTTGTCTCTGTCTGCCTGGGTATGCCCAAACCTGCAAGTGTATGGACACAGCTTGTCAGTGTGTTGGCTGCATTCTTGTTAGTTAGATATCAGGTGCTAAAGTGTGTTAGTCATAAAGTGATGCGTGAATAGATTTTATTCAATATGAAAATACAGTGTTCCTTTGGGTGTTTTATAATGAACAGTGCCATAAAAGAGCAATGGTTTTGTTACTCCTGTGATAAAGCAGCAAGTGACTGCAGCTCAGAAGAAAAAGAGTTACTGTATTCAAGGGTAGGATATGATTTTTAAAGTACCATGAAAACTAATTTGTATTGAATATCATTGCCTATTTGGTAACAGTTGCTTTAATCCCTTGGAATATCCCAAACAAACCTATTACAAAAGGACTGTAAAAATTAATATAGATCACTTATCAAAGGAAATAACTATTCTCTTAAAACTTGTCCCCTGGTAGGTTGTCCCACCTGATTGAAAAGATGTATGGAGCAAAGAGAGAACTATGTAGTACTATGTATTTACCTGAAGATTATCTTCAGAAGGTTGACTCAGCTCGTGCTGCTCTTGAAGTATCCCCTGCATTAAGATCAGGAAGATAAGTGCAGTTAAAAGATTTCTGAAACTTTGAAAAGAAATTGTAAGAATAATTTGATTTTACAATTTCCAGCAGAGAATAACAGTGCCAAACTATGTCAACAGATGAAAATGACAGACTAATTAAGGCTCTTCAACAAAGAAGACAACGTTTACATTCTCAGTCTATTACCACGCTCATGGTAGAACATTGTTCAAGATATCTACTGTGGACCAATGCATGTGTTAACATGAACAATATTCTCAGAAACTGACACCCGAGTTGACTACTGCAACTGTAAACTCCCACAACATTTCCAAGAGACTTGGGAGAAAATCTCACAGCTTCTAATAAAACATTGTAGCTTGAAATTCTGGAGTTTCAATCATAAAATAATTAGTGTAAAATACTTTCATTTTTATTATTTGTTATGCGTATATTATACTTTGTCTATTTTCTCCAGATTTCTACTAGCCCTAGCTCTGTAACCAGTGGAATCTCAATCTCAAACTTTTTACTTAAAGTAATAATATCTGTAAAAATTTCAGGTTCTTATCTGGTCCCCCACCAGAGATATTCAACCTGAAAATGAGAGGAAATGTTTAAAAAATTGCTTTCTCACACCCTTTAATAAATAAGAGAACCCTTAAACCTTAAATGTTCTGCATGCACACTATATTTACCTAGGTACCTACTAAAAAAATTTAGGAGTGAGACTCAAACCCTTTCCATTATAAAATGACCCAAGGGGTCAATTTATCAAGCTCTGTACGGCTCGCCGGAAACAGAAGTTATGAAGCAGCAGTCTAAAGACTGCTGCTCCATAACCTGTCCACCTGCTCTGAGGCGGGTAGACAGAAATCAACCCGCTCGAATACGATTGAGTTGATTGACACCCAGTGCTAGCGGCCAATTGTCCGCAAATCTGCAGGGGCGGTATTGCACCAGCAGTTCACAAGAAATGCTGGTGCAATGATAAATGTCGACAGCGTATACTGTCGGAATTTATCGATGTACAGCGGACATGATACACTACATCGTATCATGTCCGCTCGCACTTTAGTAAATTGACCTCCAGTGTCCCCTTTACACTCACTACCTGTCCCTGGCCAACATACAAGCAGGTTATGCTGGGGTCAGATGCCCACTACTTATAAGCAATGCTGTAAATCAGGGGTTCATAGAGATGTTAGCTTTTAAGTTGTAGCTGCAGGTGCATTGTCTACATGGGAACCAGTCTAATACATATTCCCTTGGGTATGATGTTTCTGTAACTTTTTTTTACAGGATGTGATTAATAATCTAGAAATCATTAAGATGTTTTTAGCAACATGAAAATTTCTGCTGTGGCAATGTAGCACATAGCTGAACTGGGCACACAGCCCACATTTTTACATAAAATATAGATATAACAATAAAATGTTCCTTCCTCACAAGCAGTCCATTTTCCCCATTTTCTTTGTAATCAGAAATGCTTGCTTTCTAAAGGTAAACCATGTATTTTATTCTAATGGGAATAATTGTTCTAGCGCTCATGTATCCTAAAAGCAATACATTCCAAAAAAATGGCCAACAGGATCTCTGGAACTCCCCATCAAGGCCTGTGCATCTTTAATATCTTAAATTTTCCATTTTGTTTGTCATTTAGCCAAATGTCATTAGATGACACAGAGTTTTCTTTAACTGTGCTACCCAGAGCTGCTGAATAGCAAAACTTGACTATTCTTCCTAGCTGATCTGGGCTCCAGGTGCATTTTAAAGAATAGCATGTATATGCACATATTTAAAGTGGAGTGGGCTAGATAGATCCCGAGGTTATTCTTTCAGGATGTGATTTTAGTATGGAGTGGGAACATTATTACCTCATGTGAGACGTGCCTGCTACTTAATATTTACATTTGCTTTATTTTCTTTGCAGAGAATGGGCAAAGAAGTCCCTTTTTCTACTATGGAGACTTTCATTGGGGATTCATTTCCATATAGTTATTTTGTCTGCATTTTTTGGAATGAAACACCTCTCATGACATGGCAGGAGGGTCTATCAATTATTTTATTAAATTAAAATGTGTCCACTAGGTCTTGTTATTTTAGAAAAAAGGTTTTCTGCTATCATATAATTAAGAGACAAGGAATTAATAGAGGGATGGGTTTTCTAACACGTGTTAATTGTGATTACACCGGGTGTATTATTGGACTTTAGTATAGGTGTATAGGTGTATGTTGGCATTGGTATAGGTATTTTATGACATAATTAACCCTTTCGCTGCTAAGCCTTTTTTTCACCTCATTGCTGAGTCAATTTTGAGCTTTTTTTGTTACTTTTAAACCTCTATTGTAGTCAAATTTCAGTGAGTGTTCCACACAAATTAAATATTGTTTTTTTTCAGCAGGCCCCGCAGATTCACAATATACCATTGTTATAGTTATAATAATTGGTATGTTAGAAAGCTATGGCCAAAAACTGTAAAATTTTGGGGTAGATTTTAGTAAAGTGATCACTGCTGTAACTGTGATCACCTTACTAAATTGTCATCAAGAGTAGTCACATGTGAAATAGGGGCCCATATGGGCTTTATAATGTAGATTAGAGAGACCCCATTCTGCAGTACAGAAACAAAACTTGTCTACTGGGAAATACATTTATTAGGGGTCTCTAGACATAAACATTTTTTTAATGGTGCATATACAGTACTATTTCAAACCAGATTACAAGAGTAGACATTTCTCTTTCAAATGAGGGGTCTTGGAGCATGTAGCTACTATAAGAGCTGAGATCTAGGGGTTAGAAAAACCTCCCCCCATCCAGATCCCTAGCATTACAGTGGAATCTTGCCTTAGGTCCTTTGTGATGTCACCTGTGTGTTCGTGGTGACATCGCCCCTGCACTCCCATGAAGCCTGTGAGTGCCACCCACTAGGCCACCAACGATCCCCAGCCTATGTGCGGGATCATCGAAAATAGTGTTTTATTGGCGATCCCTCTGCATGAAGAGAAGGGCTCGTCATGTACCTACAGGAGGTGATGCACATGAAGAGAATGCCTTGTCATGTACATCAAAGGGTTTAAGGGAAGACAGGCAGAAATGTAGTCCATAATTTGTTTTATCCCCAATAGGAATTGATAAAGAAGAATCTCTTTCTAGTGTGTGCTGCTGCAATTTTTATTTTATGATATGCTATAGGGGTGTTTGCAGTTACCTCTGAAGCTTGTACACATTGGAATTTCACAAGTGCTGGTTGTTTTTTATATAAATTATTTTAAAGTAGGTCTTGGGAAAAAATTTTTATCTTTGCAGATGCCTGGGTTTTCATTAGTTTATTGTATCAATTCCTTGTTTAAAGGAAGACATTAGTGCATTTGAAAGCTAATGTATTAAACCTCCCACAAGATAAAAATGTGCTTCAAGGTGGAATGCATTGCTACTACTAAGAAGGATAGACTTGGTGAGCTTATTTTGTGTGGCATATTTGCATTTCCACTATTACTGCCCATACACATAATAAAAAAAGTGACTATGTAACAAAAAGCAAACAGTTTTCCTGGCCAGCCCGCATCTTCTCCAGTGTTAGGTGGAATACTGGTGTCACAAAATATAATAAGTTGAATTAATTGCTGAGAGGCCCAACTCACCACAAACCCTTACTGGAACACTGCAAATTATGCACAGTAACCAAGCAAGAGCTAGGGGTAAGAGAGCAATGAGACTAAACTTGCTGAACTCTCTCCAGTACTTAAACAACACCTACAAAACAAAGTGGCAATTAAGTACTAGAATGTTACTGCAAGTTCATTCATCTAAAAAAATCAAAGAAAATACCTTTGTAAAATATATGTCTTGCTATCCAGATGAAGACAATCTTGCATACGTGACTTTGGTGCTGATCTCCCAAGAGCAGAGACATCCAGCTAAATAGGCACTGGAAATTCAGTTAACAACAGCAATAGTAAAAGGAGTATAGTGAAATACAAAACTAATTGAAAGTTACTATTAGACATGTGCATTCATTTTGTTACAAATGCAAATTTTTTAAAAAAATGGATATTCATGTCTTCACAAAACAAATATTCAAAAGAATGCACAACAAAATTGAAAGAAAATTAATAAATACTGACAAAATTTGGTAGTATTCATTAATTTCCTTTAAATTACCCTAGAGCGTTATATGCTTACCTGTAGTATGCTGAAGAGCCATGCAAATCCTGATGTGCCCCAGGGCATGCTAATAGGAGACTTAGTTTGGCAGATCCCAGGAGCTGTGCTAAATGTGAAAATCTTTTAGTGCAGGCCCTGGGGCCCACTGCTCTAAGCCTACATGGTTCTAGAGGATACGTCTTATGAAAAGAAGCCAGCAAGTGAGAAGCATTGATGGCATTTTCAGGCTCCCATACATTATACTTAGGACCATAACAATTTCAAGATATTCCAGATGACCCATGGAAATATGAGCAGTCAAATTATTTGGACCTTGTATTCATCCAAATCAATAACTGAAACAGGAACAAAGGTGGTCTGTACCTGAGACCAAAATAGGGGACACCGGGGGTGTTGAGACTATCCATGGGTGAAAAATAGGGATCTGATTCTGAATCATAAAAAGGTATTGTATCTGCAGAGGTGTGGCAGGAACGAGAGAGAGCTTCTGAAGAGGGGCATAGGGATTCTCTGCAACAAGGAAGGTGGGCACAAAATGGAGTATGATGGAGGGGCTGTGATAAAGGTTGAAGTTGAGAAAGGGGATGGGATGAGTGGGGATACTGCATCTGTGAAAGGTGGAGGCAGAGGAGGGGCTGTAATTGGAACTGGGTAGTCAGGTAGTGAGTGGGAAGGGGACACACTACATGATTTATCCAAAACAGCAATACAAATTAGAGGGAAGAACAGACTCAGTTTTAAAATTGGTATTAGAAAGGATAAAGTAAGAAGCAATGTTAGCACTTCCCTTCAGGTGCTCAATGCCAGCACTGGTTTCTCCCAAACTGTGTATAGAAGCAGAAGTGTTTGAAAGTGGCGGCACTGCGTCACCTCCAGGGAACCATAGCTGCCCACGTTCTCTAGTCAACCTTGTTGCATTCACCTCCAAATAAAGAAGAGCTCACAGTAGTGTAGCAGATTTCTGACAATGTGGTAGGTTCACAAACTGGTTATACTCATGAGGACTGAAGTTAAAATAAGCCTTTTATTAAAATCATCATAATGGTGTCTTCAGGTGCAGCTTCAGGATTTATTTAAAATATAGCTCAATGCATTTCGGCTAAAGAAACCCTTTATCAAGAGCATAAAGTTAAAACAATTTCTGGAACAAATGGTTATGTTTTGAAATTGCTAGTACAATTTTCAGGCAAACGCTCCTGTTCACAAACAAATAATAGAACATGACTTGCCCTGACTCTCATTTAACACTAGGGTTATGTTTCCTAAACAAAGGTTATCCCAAAATGATGGAACAATTTGAAGATTTGACCACATCAGAACTAAAGGGACTACCGTCTACCACAAACATCATGATCGGATCTTCCTTTGCCTCCAGAGCTAAATACAGCTGCTGATCAAGAGAAGAATCTAGAAAACAAACAATAACACCAGAATCAATGATACCCCTGAGTTTAACCTGTCTTTTAGCCCAATAAAAAAAGCAATAGGAATAGATAAATGTTTTACTACTGCAGAAGAAGTAGAGCTTTAGAAAATACTAGAGCTTTTATGCTGGGGTCTTCTTTTCAACAAAAACGGGACAATTCTAACCATATGTCCTGCATTAAGTAGAGCTTTAGAAAATACTAGAGCTTTTATGCTGGGGTCTTCTTTTCAACAAAACGGGACAATTCTTAACCATATGTCCTGCATTACCACAATTTAGACAGGAAACAGTGCTACCATTCTTCTGGGAATAACTATCCTTTTATTATCCTATTTGCATAGGTTCATATTCTGATTTAAAGGCTTTGGTTCACTAGAAACAGAAAAACCCTCAAGCGAAGTTTCCATTCATAAAGTCTGCCTTCTTTCATGAAATCTGCAATTAATTTGTAAAACTAGTTTTACAACAAGGAATTCAGTTTCTTAAATCATAATATGCTGCTCTTACTTCCATAACAAAAGGGTAGCAGCAGCCATGCATTGTTTAGTAGTTGTCAGTCCAATGCCGTTGGAACCAATTATTATAAGCATCAGTGTTTAAAGGACAGTATACCCCAAATTTTTATTTTGTAATTCGGATAGAACATAATTATTATTATTATTTATTTATAAAGCGCCAGCAGATTATGCAAGGCACTATACAAAGAATAAAAAACATTACTGGGATACAGTAATAAACAAACAAGTACAGTAGGGTAAATAACAGTTGTAGGTGCGATAATTCCGTTACACAAAAGGAGAGGAATGCCCGCCCTTGAGCACAATCAGTAGTAGTTCACTTTAAACACAAAGTGGCCTTTAGGTAGAAAGGCTCTCAAGCTTACAATCTAAAGGAGAGGGAATGGACACAGAAAGGTAAGGGAGAAAGGAAATATGTCTTATATAAAGCAGAGTGAACTGAGAGCGAGTGATCACATGGGGGGGGAGTGTGTGGTGACTGAGCAAGTGAGGTTGGAAAAGTGTAAAAGAATGTGGTAAAATGTCAGTACAAAGACTGTGAGTCTGAAGTGGTTTCTCTATTCGGGATTATTAGTGACAGCTGCACATAATTACTGTGAGAAGGTGTGTGTGTATATTAAGGTAAACAATAGGGGTGGATGGTGGTGGGAAGGATTAGAGGGCTAGTACTTGCAAATGGAGTCTGATGTTAGGTGTGAGGCTTGTTAAATGTCTTTGCAAATCTGGAGTCTGACATAACATTTTAATCAACTTCCAATTTAAAGCTATTATAAAATAGGCTTCATTATCTTTGTATCCTTTGCTGAAGGAGCATTGGTAGCTAGCTGAACACATCTAGTTAGCCAATCACAAGACAAAAAAGGGGGGAAGCACTAGTCAGCAGCTAGATCACACTAATGTGTAGAATATATGTCTATTATTTTTCAACAAGGTATTCTAAGACAACAAAGCACATTGAAAATAAAAGTTAATTTAAAAGTGTCTTAGATTTACATGTGCTATCTGAATCATGCAAGATTAATTTTTGACTTTCCTATCCCTTTAATAGATTTAAAAGGTTACAATCAGATATTTTTACAAGGGACACTGAACCCATATTTTTTCTTTTGTGATTCAGATAGATCATGCAGTTTTTAAGCAACTTTCTAGTTTACTCCAATTATCATTTTTTCTTCGTTCTCTTGCTATCTTTATTTGAAAAAGAAGGCATCTAAGCTTTTTTTTTTGGTTCAGACTCTGGACAGCAGTTTTTTATTGATGGATCAATTTATCCACCAATCAGCAAGAACAACCCAGGTTGTTCATCAAAAATGGGCCGGCATCTAAACTTACATTCTTGCATTTCAAATAAGATACCAAGAGAATGAAGAAATGTGATAATAGGAGTAAATTAGAAGTTGCTTAAAATTCATGCTCTATCTGAATCACAAAAGAAAGAATTTGGATTCAGTGTCCCTTTAATCCACATACAATGAAACAAACTCCCCACAGGTTTCAGTGTGGTTATTAATACACACAGCACACTCTTAGCATCAGATGTGTCCAATTCATGAATACAAGAAAAGAAAATCACAAAAAGGTATTTTGCAAGTAAACATTTATATCCTAACCATAGCTCCCTATGTACAAGGTCAGTCAGAAAAATTGGTATATATGGTGCAAATACAGAAAGCTAATATCTATTCCTTAAAAGTTTAAAGAATAATAGAGTTATACCACTTTATATACTGCAAGCTCTCAAGTATAATTCTAGCTACAAGTGATGATATCAAATATTGATGTGAATTCAATCCCATTAGACATCAAAAAAGGGAGCTGAAATAAATAAAATTCAATTTTGTAAAATGCTAGATCTCTTCATCTGGCTTGCTGTCTAGGCTGAAAATGATTTTTTTTTATTGCAGAAAAACAGGTGACTAAATATTTAGGTAAGACTTTCATGTGATGAATATGAGCCACAAAATATAATGTCATGTGTTCTCACCTCATTTTCTGTAGTGATGTAAATATGTAGAGTTTTGTTGTGAGGAATTATTCCTTAATCAATATTGTGACAAAACCAATCTCGCCACTGTACATTGGAGGGCCTGTTATGGAACATTCTTTGGGCTGGAGGTACATGGGCTTAAGGATACCCAGAGACTGCATGGAAATATGGAATTTTATATGCTGGACACCCATGTACTTTCATACCTCTGTCTTATGTCTATGTCACCCTGTATCCATAAATACAGGATGGGGTACAGGGTGTGAGTGCCCCTTGTGGGAGCAATTGTGACTCTATAAGCAAAGTGGGCATAAAAGACTTTATAGCTAATAAGAACTGTTCCTATATTCTGTAATAAGATGTATTCTATGTATGTTTCAGATCTGATTGTGTCTCAGAGTCTGTCTGGGTAAACTGATTGTGTTTTGTGTAATTATGTTAACTAGACTGCCCAACATCAGATTGTCTGAGTAAACGTTCTCCCTAGTTAATTAACTTAATATGTTAATCTGTTTTACCTGTGAATAGACAATTGTTTGATGCATGTTCATATGTTTGCTTTACTGTTAAACCAATGCCCTTTGTAACCTGAAGCCAGGGTGATAAATCTGTGTGCTGCCTTCAAATAAAGCATATATTCTGTTTAAACCTGAAAACTGGCTGTTTGTGAATTGCTGATTCTCCTATGCAGGACGTTGTTCCCTGTATTAACCCTTGGTACACTGTTGGTACCGTAACATTGGTGGCAGCGACGGAATGAACCTTATCGCCCAGAAGAGCAACTACACAAGCCAGTAACCTCAGAAGAGGGGGATTATTACAATACTGACTAAGATGGAAAAGAGAAAAGTAAATTTGCAGCTTTTAAAAAACTTCCTGGAAACAGAAGGAGAGATTGATGGGTACCTTGCGGATTTTGAGAGGCAATGTGCACTACACAAGGTACCCGCAGAGGACTGGGTCACGATATTATCTGGAAAATTATCCGGCCGGGCCAGAGAGGCTTTTCGGGCCATTCCAGATGAGGAAGTCAGGGATTATAATACTGTAAAAGAGGCTCTGCTCTCCAGGTATGCGGTTACACCGGAGGCATACCGGAGACGGTTCAGAGACACTGTTAAATTAGCTGGAGATTCCTACCTTGAGTGGGCATGTAAGGTGCACCGCACAGCAGCTCACTGGATAGCGGGGGTGCCAAGCCATATCTGGGAAGAGGTGCTGCAGCTATTCCTGTTGGAACATTGCTTCGACAAATACCCGCAGGAGTTCGAGAGTGGGTTCGGGACCGTAAACCCTCCACCCTGCAGGAAGCGGCTCGCTTGGCAGATGAGTATACGGATGCCCGCAAACTGGACATTGCTACCACTAAGCCCCTGCTAGAGTGGAGTACAGACCCCCAGTCACCCCAGCAGCTGCCAGTTACCAAACCCCGGCGCACCGCTATACCACACGGCCTCCGGCCACGAACTACCCTCAGAGAGCCCTGTTCAATTCGCGGGGCTACTCACAACCTATTCGGTGCTTTAGATGTAAGCAACTAGGGCACAAAAGACCAGAGTGTCCCCTAAACGCAGCGAACCAAGCGCAGTCCTGGAGAAGACCCGCCGGCGGAATCCCACGTAATCCTCAGCCTGCGGCCCGCTACGTAAGGCGCAAGAATGCTGGAGCATCCTACATGAGGCAGACCTTGTGCAAGCTGCCCACCGGAATAACCGGCAACTGGTTAAAGTGAATGGGAAGAAGGTCAGTGGTCTACGGGATACTGGTGCTACCATGACCTTGCTTCAAAAGAACTTGGTGTCTGAGAAACAGTACACTGGAGACACTGTGGCTGTGAGGGTAGCAGGGGGCGATGTGTTCAGCCTACCTGTTTGCCAGGGTACATTTGGATTGGGAGTGGGCGCTAGACCTGTGAATGTGGGGGTCAAGAAGGACTTACCTGCTGATGTTCTTCTTGGAAATGACTTGGCCCCCCTTGTTTCTGCCTACGCTCCTATGGGTCCCGCTGATGTTAACTCTGTGACTACCCGTGCCCAGATCCTAGCAGCAAGACTGACCCACCTGCTGCTAAGCCCCAGGACGCTGAGCTCAGTAAATCTCTATCCGCTATTGATATGTGGAGGTCCCGTTACAATGCGCTGATGAAGGAGAAGAGGAGCGCAGAGGAAAAAGCTCGTTTAGAACAGGAATCTCTGCTAGACAAGCTGCACCGACAAACTGCAGAAAACACCAGCTTGAGAGTGGAACATGAAACATTAAAGACAAACTTAGTGACACTGGAGGAGAAGCTGACGCTGGCTCATAGTGAGGTGCAGCAACTCAAGGGCACCCTATGTCAGTATGAAGGGATTGTGGATACCTATAAAGAGCAGGTACAGAAAACTCGTAAAGAAGCTGATGGGATTTTGAAGGACTGTTTGGCCCTGGTCTGGGCACTGAGGAATTTGAACCCTTGTTTGTATGGACAGGAATTCTCTCTCATAACGGGATATACAGATGGATTGTCCCAGCAAACTGACATGCCTACCAGGCGCTCTGGTGGTATATGCCACAGTATATACCCTGGACAGCCGAGCATGACAAACCAGAGGGAGAGGAGTTTGATGGTCCTGTCCCCCAGCAACACGGCTGTTTAGCCAAAGGGGAGACGATTGGTCTCCCCCTCCAGCAGCACAGCTATGTATCCGAAGGGGAACAGTCGGTCTTCCCCTCCAGCAACCAGGCTCCCACCAGGCTACTTCCATGGTAGTGCTGGCACCCGGCCAGAGTACAGCTTGTCTCTGCCCACCTCGCAACCCACCAATTCAGCGTACCAGTCCCCCACACAGCTGTGGTGAGGCACCTGGACATGGACAAGTTTTCCCCGTACTCAGGTGTAGTAACCATTTATTGTGGGGTGGGCTGTACTACTAATTGTGTTTTATGGGTGGGTTGCTGGACTAACCAGGGCACTGACCGGCAGGAGGTCAGATACCCTGTTAGTCTGTTTGGAAAAGGGGAGAGATGTGACAAAACCAATCTCGCCACTGTACATTGGAGGGCCTGTTTATGGAAGACATTCTTTGGGCTGGAGGTACATGGGCTTTAAGGATACCCAGAGACTGCATGGAAATATGGAATTTTATATGCTGGACACCCCATGTACTTTCATACCTCTGTCTTATGTCTATGTCCACCCTGTATCCATAAATACAGGATGGGTACAGGGTGTGAGTGCCCCTTGTGGGAGCAATTGTGACTCTATAAGCAAAGTGGGCATAAAAGACTTTATAGCTAATAAGAACTGTTCCTATATATCTGTAATAAGATGTATTCTATGTATGTTTTCAGATCTGATTGTGTCTCAGGAGTCTGTCTGGGTAAACTGATTGTGTTTTGTGTAATTATGTTAACTAGACTGCCCAACCATCAGATTGTCTGAGTAAACGTTCTTCCCTAGTTAATTAACTTAATATGTTAATCTGTTTTACCTGTGAATAGACAATTGTTTGATGCATTGTGTCATATGTTTGCTTTACTGTTAAACCAATGCCCTTTGTAACCTGAAGCCAGGGTGTATAAAATCTGTGTGCTGCCTTCAAATAAAGCATATATTCTGTTTAAACCTGAAACTGGCTGGTTTGTGAATTGCTGATTCCCTATGCAGGACGTTGTTCCCTGGTAGGTAACCCTTGGTACACTGTTGGTACCGTAACAAATATGTATTTTCTTTTTACTTGTCCAGCACAACAGACACCTAGGAGCCGAATTAACAAGGGCTGAACGGCCCCTGATGCCCCTGTTTCCGCGTGAGCCTTCAGGCTCGCCACAAACAGCAATTTAGCAGCAGCGGTCTTAAGACCACTGCTCCTTAACTGGTCTGCCGCCTCTGAGGCTGCGGTCTGCAATCTGCCAGATCATGTACGATCGGGTTGATTGACACCCCCCTGCTAGCGTCCGATTGGTCGTGAATCTGCAGGGGGCGGCATTACACAAGCTGTTCACTAGAACTGCTTGTGCAATGTTAAATGCCGACAGCATATGCTGTAGGAATTCAGCAATGTCTGTCGGACATGATCTGCTGAGCGGGAGCAACCATGATAAAAACTATTTACTAAGTTATTATTATTACTAAGTAAAGTTATGTTCAATTGTACTAAAACAAAAATAATCCTCATCCATAGTTTTTTGTTTTTATTCAGATCATTAAAAAAAAAAAATTGCAAACTGAAATGGCAATACAAACAGCACCAACACACTATTTAAAGATTATTGAAGATATAAAGATACGTTATTATAAGTATCAAGACACTTAAGAATTAAAATTTGTACATAAATTACAAGAAACTAATTATAGGGGCCCTATTTATGAAGCTGCTGGTGCAGCTTCTGGGCCTGAAATGACAGTTAAGTAGCTGCAGTCTTAAGACCTCTGTTACCTAACCTCTCCACCACCTTAAGGCTTGCAGAGTTAAATCATCTCAATTCTGCTGGTCAAGCGATTGGCTGTGTGAAAGCAGGGGGAGTGGCTGCACAAACAATTGCTTGTGCAATGTTAAATGTGGGAAGTGAATGCTGATGCTCACTTCAATGCCCAGTGGGACAAGGTTCAAAGAGGTTTAAATAAATGGGATCTAATGAGTTAATTGTGTTTAGTGTATTGTCTACCGAATTAAACATTTTTTATTTATAATTTATTTTATTATGATAGATTTTCACTGTTTGTTCAGATAGCTTTATGCAATAATTAATAAAAGTTCAAAAAACAGTTTATCCACACAAACATAAATTATTTTTTAACATTATCATTCAATAGTTTAATAGTAAAGTTAAGACTTCTCAGTAGTTTGTCTGGCAGCACCAGTTGCCTATTTTTGAAGATGATCAGTTATGTTATAACACAAAAAAGTTATATTATATTAAATATTTATTCAGATAATTTAACCAGTAAATAGGGAGAGAGTTATGTGGGAAAAGGAATGAACAGGATCAATTAGTCAATGTTTAAAGTACTAGACCATTTTATTATGGCCCTATTGCTGGAACTGAACTGCATATATGTTTAAACAATGGACTCCATTTATTAAACTTCAAGCCAGACATTGCTGTGAGCGGACAGTGTACACTGTCTGCATTTACAAATTGCACAAGCATAGCACTTTAGCATTGCTTGTGCAATGTTGCTCACTGGGTGGCCAATTGTCTGCTAGCAGGGCTGTCAATCATCCAGATCAGAATAGATCAGGATAATTTAATCGTTTCTGCACTCTCCAGGTCGGCTCCAACTGACTCCTGGTGCCTCATTTCAGACTTGGTTTATCTACAGCTGAGGTGGCGTGAGCGCTGGTGGTGTCAGGCTGCATCTGTCTTTATTTTCTTCCAGCTTTCTACGACTTTGGTGCTTTTCTAAAAAATACTCACCTACAAGCACAGGCAGCGGACAACTCTTACATTTTCACTGCTGGTTTCCAAGATCGCATTCCTCTATTGCATTCTGGAGACCCACTCTGCAGCTCATTTAAGATCAGCCAATGGGGTTAACTGTCTTTGCTACATTGTACAACCTCCCATCACTAATCGCTGATACCAGTACTTTCTTTCCTAATTTCAATCCACCATATAGGTGCTGGGACAGGTTAAGGTGTAGCAGTCTTAAAGTGAAGGTAAACTTTGATGAATGAAAGCCCGTTTTTTAAAAATACTATTAAAAACAGGGGTATTACCATTCATCAAAGTTTATAAAAGCAGCCATTTTGATTAAAAACTTAACTCTCTTCTTTGCACAGCCAGAGCAGCTTCCCCCTCCTGGAAATCCTCTCTTCAGACATCATCAATGACTAACCCGGCTTCTCCAATTACAGCATGGCCTCAGGCAATGACTACCCTGGGGGGAAAGCCATGATTGGAGGAAGCTGGATTAGTCATTAGTGATGTCGCGAACCTAAAATTTTGGCGTTCGCAAACAACGAACGCAAACTTCCGCAAAAGTTCGCGAACGGGCGAACCGGGCGAACCGCCATTGACTTCAATAGGCAGGCAAACTTTAAAACCCACAGGGACTCTTTCTGGCCACAAAAGTGATGGAAAAGTTGTTTCAAGGGGACTAACACCTGGGCTGTGGCATGCCGGAGGGGGATCCATGGCAAAACTCCCATGGAAAATTACATAATTGATGCAGACTCTGGTTTTAAGCCATAAAGGGCATAAATCACCTAAAATGTCTAAATTGTTTGGAATAACGTGCTTTAAAACATCAGATATGATGTATCGTTCAGGTAGTGTAAGGGTTACGCCCGCTTCACAGTGACAGACCAAACTCCCCGTTTTAACGTACCGCAAACAACCGCAAACAGTCCATTTGCACAACCGCAAACTCCCCATTTGTACACTTACACTACTATTAAACAAGATAATGTGAGTGGTGGCACTGAACAAGTGGGCACAGTATACGCTGTTAGTCTGACACCAAAAAAGCAGACTGATGTTTCACATTCAAAAATAGTTTTTTTATTTTTAAAATGTACACTTACACTACTATTAAACAAGATAATATGAGTGGTGGCACTGGACAAGTGGGCACAGTATACGCTGTGAGCCTGACACAAAAAAGCAGACTGATGTTTCACAGTCAAAATAGTTTTTTTATTTTTAAATGTACACTTACACTACTATTAAACAAGATAATATGAGTGGTGGCACTGGGCAAGTGGGCACAGTATACGCTGTGAGCCTGACACACACGCTGGCAGTGGCAGGCTGGCCTGGCAACTGCAATTAGATTACACTAGCAGACTGATGTAAAAGTTTTTTAAAAAAAATTTACACTACTGTTACACCAGATATGAGTGGTGGCACTGAGCAAGTAGGCACAGTATATGCTGTGAGCCTGACACACAGGCTGGAAGTGGCTGGCTGGCCTGGCAACTGAAATTAGATTACACTAGCAGACTGATGTAAAAGTTTTTTTTTTTAAATTTACACTACTGTTACACCAGATATGACTGGTGGTGGCACTGAGAAGAAGGCACAGTATATGATGCGAGCCTGACACACAGGCTGGCAGTGGCAGGCAGGCAGGCAGGCAACTGCTATTAGATTACACTAGCAAACTGATGTAAAAGTTTTTTTTTTTTTAAATTTACACTACTGTTACACCAGATATGGACTGGTGGTGGCACTGAGCGAGTAGGCACAGTATATGCTGTGAGCCTGACACACAGGCTGGCAGTGGCAGGCTGGCCTGGCAAGTGAAATTAGATTACACTAGCAGACTGATGTAAAAGTTTTTTTTAAAAATTACACTAATGTTACACCAGATATGAGTGGTGGCACTGAGCAAGTAGGCACAGTATATGCTGTGAGCCTGACACAAAGGCCTGGCAGTGGCAGACAGGCAACTGCTATTAGATTACATTAGCAGACTGATGTGAAAGGTTTTTTTTAAATTTACACTACTGTTACACCAGATATGAGTGGTGCACTGAGCAAGTAGGCACAGTATATGCTGTGAGCCTGACACACAGGCTGGCAGTGGCAGGCTGGCCTGGCAACTGAAATTAGATTACACTAGCAGACTGATGTAAAAGTTTTTTTGTTTTAAATTTAAACTACTGTTACACCAGATATGACTGGTGGGTGGCACTGAGCAAGTAGGCACAGTATATGCTGTGAGCCTGACACACAGGCTGGCAGTGGCAGGCTGGCCTGGCAAACTGAAATTAGATTACACTAGCAGACTGATGTAAAAGTTTTTTTTTTTAATTTACACTAATGTTACACCAGATATGAGTGGTGGCACTGAGCAAGTAGGCACAGTATATTCTGTGAGCCTGACACACAGGCTGGCAAGTGGCAGGCAGGGAACTGCTATTAGATTACACTAGCAAACTGATTTAAAAGTTTTTTTTTTTAAATTTACACTACTGTTACACCAGATATGACTGGTGGTGGCACTGAGCAAGTAAGCACAGTATATGCTGTGAGCCTGACACACAGGCTGGCAGCGGCAAGGCTGGCCTGGCAACTGAAATTAGATTAAACTAGCAGACTGATGTAAAAGGTTTTTTTTTTAAATTTACACTAATGTTACACCAGATATGAGTGGTGGCACTGAGCAAGTAGGCACAGTATATGCTGTGAGCCTGACACACAGGCTGGCAGTGGCAGGCAGGGAACTGCTATTAGATTACAAAGAAAAGAAAAAAAAACGACTGATATAGCCCTAAAAAGGGCTTTTTGGGGTGCTGTCCTTACAGCAGAGATCAGATGAGTCCTTCAGGACTGTAGTGGACACTGAATACGCTAGCCTAGCTATCGATTTCCCTATTAAATTAGCAGCAGCTACACTGTCCCTCCTCTCACTAGCAATGCAGCTTCCGAATGAATCTAAAATGGCTGCTGTCCATGAGGTGTAAGGGTCTGGGAGGGAGGGTCTGCTGCTTATTGGCTGGAATGTGCCTGCTGACTGTGAGATACAGGGTCAAAGTTTAGGCAATGATGATGAATAGGGGGCGGATCGAACATCGCATATGTTCGCCCGCCGCTGCGAACGTGAACAAGCTATGTTCGCCGGGAACTGTTCTCCGGCGAACTGTTCACGACATCACTATTAGTCATTGCTGACGTGTGAAGAGAGAAAATATAGGTGGGGAAAGCTGCTCTGGCTGTGAAAAGAAAAAACGGTAAGTTTTTAATAAAAACAGCTGCTTTGTAAACTTTGATGAATTAAAGTGCCCCTTTTAATAGTATTTTTTTAAAAAAGGGCTTTCATTCATCAAAGTTTACCTTCCATTTAAGACCGCTGCTACTTAACTTTTATTTAAGGCACACCTGAGTAGACGGGCTTTGTGTTCTTGGTAAATGGAGCCCTTTATATCCGCACCGTATTGCCCCTCAAATATGATTCAATTAAACTTTTATACCTAATATCCATTTCCAAAGTGCAATCCACAAGAAAACCCTGATTTAAAGTTTTTAACCTACTGCAACTTATAGATGTTAACAATATCAAATGTCAGAAAATATAACTCATTTGCTGTTTCTTTTGTTTGTTTTTTTTTGTTTCATGAGAGCCTGCAAAAAGAAAACAAACTAATTCAAATAAAAATACTAATGCAATCATGTAACAAAATAAAATGAATAAAATGTGTTGCAGTTAACATGTTCACCCTATAAATACAGTTACATTAGTTTAGGGTGATGGAGGAACGAGACCAGCCCAAACTGTCTATTGCTGTGCCTCACTAATGAGCCCCACAGAAGGGCAAAGCAATTGTCTGGAGTAGCCATGTTCCTTGTTCAGATGAGGACTGCAGAGTATTTTGAGGCTGGATTATTTTTTTATGTGGGATCAGACTGATTTACTTCAGGAAAGTTCTGCACTGTGAAAGTCATAATGGACTAAAAGAGGCTGCTCCCAGATGGTGACCTGCCAGAGAACAAGCCACTGAGCTGTTGTTCATTCCTAATTGGGCGCTTTCTATTTGTATTTGTCTATTTAGCTGATAAATAATTTGTTTCTGGCTTTTTAAATTAACTAACAAAACATTTGTGATCTGGTTGCACTTAAAGCAGACGATTCAACATATAGGGCGCCATGTACTAGGCGTCAAATTTTTCGCACATACCGTATCGAATTAACCTGCCGGCATTCGCACCATGCGGAGAGAACTTTGTTACATGAATGTACTAAAAACCAAGCCGTAAAATTTCACGTCTATTGTGTCTCGAAGACAATCGGATTATTGATAACTTTGAAGCTTTGTTCGGTGCGAAAGAGCAAAGTTACGATGCAGTCTGCAACCTGAAAAAAATAAATAAATAATGATTAACATTTATAATATGATAAAGCTGATAATTTTAAAGAGAATTAAACTATGTTCTTTAGTTACATATATCATCAAACTCAATAACATTAACGAAATTTGACAATTAAAATAATACTCTATTTTACATAACAACAAAAAAAATATAATTACCTAACAGCCATCCTTCAGGCATCTCTCCCTCCTCAAACTTCCGATATAACCCAGACTGACGCAAGATATAGGAATCATGACAGGATCCAGGGAAGTTAGAACGGACACTGATTATTTTCATGTTATGGTCACACACCATCTGAACATTGAGGGAATGGTACTGTTTTCGGTTCCTGAAAACTTCCTCACGTTCTCGTGATGGTTGACTGCAACATGGTGCAATCGATGGCTCCAAGGACATTGGGCATTCCGGACATTCTATAAAAATTAGACTTCACAGATTGCCAATCTTCAGGAGTCGATGGAAGGAACACGTACCTTGGAAAGACGACCATCAATGCATCAATTACTTTGGTTAAGTGCCTCGAAAAAGCAGACTGGCTGATGCCAATTATAACGCTAGACACAGCTTGGAATGAACCGGTGGCAAAAAAGTGTAAGTCTGCCAACAGTTTTAATAGTCCGGGTATGGCTTGTGACATGCTGTCATAGGCTCAAGGTATTCTGCTATTTCATTATAAAGTTCCATAATAGCTTCTCTGTCCAAATGGAATCTCTGGATAATCTCTCGATCAGAAATGCCTTCCAAACCCAAATATGGAAGGAAAACTCTAGGGACTCTGATTTTTCTAACTCTCCTTCTTTGCAATCCATTGTTGTCAACCGGTGCCTGTATAGCCCTTCTTCCTCGTAATTGAATCAAAAGGAAAAGAAACATGTGTAAAAGTGTCTCCATCTTCATTCAGTGATCCAAAAACAAATAATGATACAATAGTAGTCTAGTCCTTTCACTTAAGTACTTCAACTGGTGGTCAGGTTGATACCCTCTATAGTTTTCTATTGTATTTGCTACCTAAATGGTCGCAAAGCAAATCACGCGAAGTTACAGTGAAAGTGGGAGCGGGCGGATTAGTTGTAACATTCATAATTTCCGATTAAAGTGAATTTATGTGTGATCGAACATGTAGTAAGTGTAAAAAGGCTTAGAATGATCAGTTGCGTAAAATTACAATAGCTGATGAAAAATAGTGGTTTTTCCATTCGATCGCAGATTGGTAACTACGAGATGCAGATCGTGAGCGAATTTTGATGCGGAAATACAGATGAACGGTCACTTCGATGCTTAGTACATGGCGCCTATAATCACTAAATTTTCTGTTTTTTTAAGAGTTATATTTACAATATGATGTTGCATGTTATAGAAACATGTAACTGTTACAAAAGCTCTACTTATTTTAAGGAAACTTTCCTTAATTCTGGAAGATTTTTCTTTTTGTAAGCTCCAATTGAACAGAATATGCTATTTTAAGCCCTGCAGCTCATTAAGGGATGTTAGCATTTATCAATAATATGGAGAGAATAACATAGTATAGCATAGTACTTTCAAAATGTGCTTTATTAATTTAGTGCTTTTCATTTTGTCTCTAACACAGCAAGAAATACCAATTAAAATGTGTTTATTTATATTGTATATTTAAATACACAAATACATAAATTGCAATATATTAATTCTACTTAATTGTACTCAAGTAAATTAGAGTTTTATTCATAAGTCTCACATTGTTAGCAAGTGGGTTGAACAGCGGTATTCCTTAAATGTGTTTTGAAGTGTTCTCATATTCTTCAGAGATTTAACAAAAAAATAAATTAATTTTAACCTTGCAGTATTTGTTGGTTTGTTTTGCAGTTTCACAGTTTACAAGACTGTCTCAAAATATAAAACAAATGTTGTTAAATAATATTAAAAGTAATGTTTAAAAGACAGTAAGGGCTAGATTACAAGTGAGGTGCAAAACGTTTTTGTGCAAGCGATATTGTATTTTTGTAAGCAGTTTTATTGCGCTGATATTACAAATTGAGCGAAATCAAGATTGTGATTTACGCTTCAATCCTTACTGCAATCTCAGAGCTGAGGTTAACTGTTTTCTGAAACAAAAAATTATCACAAAACACATCAGAAAAACATTACAAAGTACAGTTACACTCATAATAACACCATCTAATAAAATAATTTAAAAAAAAATATTGCAGAAAAAAGTTATAAGGGCGCAAAGATATGAGATCTCGGGTGTTAGAAAAAAAAGCTGCCAAAGTACCTTAACATAGAGATACAAACAGATTCTAAAGATGTATTTGTATGTCGATATGTTTAACTATGTATTTACTGTACATATTTCACATTCCAATGTTCTGGCCATAGCATATATTTGCTTAAAAAACATCAGATATATGTAGAAATATTTAATTATGAATAAATAGAACATATTCCATTTATGTTAAGACATTGGAACATGAAATACTGATATTTCATGTCGGGTTAGCGCAATTGCAAAAATGCTATAGTGTTTGTGTGAGAGAGTGGTGTTAGATTTTTTTAAACTTTCTTTCTCAATTAATTTTAATGGGAGGAATACGAAAACACAATTGCGATTTTTGAATTTAGAATTCAAGCACGATTTGGTCACCGCTAGAGAAAAAAAACAGTTTTCTTTCAACTTGTAATAGCAGCACAACCCGTCTGGCGCTAAAAGGAAAATCCCAGCGGAGCTTTAGCTATAGGGAAAACGCAATATACCACTTCACTTGTAATTTAGCCCTAAATAAATACAAGCTATAAAGTGTAAAAGTATGGTAGAAAACACAAAGGACTAGATTACGAGTTGAGCGATAATTATCGATCACGCTCGTATGTTTTTTTGCATGTTTTGGATACAGTGCATATTACAAGTTGAAAGTAAATATTTTTTCTTGCATGCTAACCTGACACAGGCAAAACGCTGAACTTTCAAAATTGCAACAGCATTAATGGTTTCCCCCATAGACTTTAAATGAGCAT
Source organism: Bombina bombina (assembly GCF_027579735.1). Lineage (NCBI taxonomy): Eukaryota > Metazoa > Chordata > Amphibia > Anura > Bombinatoridae > Bombina > Bombina bombina. The sequence continues at coordinate 416,697,723 of NC_069504.1, forward strand.
GAAAAGAGGGGCAAAATTGCATTAACCCAACATGAAATATGAATATTTCACATAGCAGAATATGTCCTATTTATTCATAAATATATATATGATTTTTTTTTGTTAAATATATATCTATGAAAAATCAAAAATCAAATAAAGACTGAAAAAAGAATAGACATAATTGCACTCACAACGTTAATTTCATATTAGTCATTTCAAAACATGTTGTGGTTCAAACATAACTTTTATAATAACTTTTAGGGCTCCATGCACTAGCAGGCGGGCGGACAGCTTCTTGACTTGCGAAGCTGTCTGCCCGCCTTCGCTACAGACGGGCAGCAGATCTGTTTGTCCGCTGGCCCCGTATGTACCATTACACACTCATCGCAGTTGTGTAATGCTAACCCCTTCAGTCGCGCAACTGAAGGGGCTGTCAATCACCAATAGCGAGCAAGCTCTCAGTGATTTTCCCTTGCCACCTCAGAGGTGGCATAGGGTGTAAGAAGCAGCCTCTAATGACGTTGCTTCTTACATGTCGGGAAGCAGGCTCACATATGTCCCGCAAGGGCTCCGGAGCAGTTCTCGCTGCTTTATACATGGAGCCCGTAGTATAAAAACAAGAAAAAAGGAAGACATTAAAAACAAAATAATGGACTTAATGTTTTGGTAAGGGAGGGGTAAAGCATATGTAATATTGTGTATTGGGTACTATGCTTTGATATCACTAAGGCAGTTAAGATAAATATAGGATCAGTGCTTTATGTATCTAGCATAGGGGGTTTATAATATATCTCCTTGCATGTGAAATTTTGTGAATCAGTTCCTATATGTCCTACACCCCTATGCAGACAAAAACAGATAATAATCATACACATTTTCACACAAAGTAAGAAAGTTAGTTCTCAGCAAGATTTATCAAACACCAAGTTTAAAACAGTATGTTGCAAGTATTTTGCCTTTATATTCACCCACAACTCCAATTTTAAGTCTAAGGATATTTAACTCAATCCCCTGTTTTTTTAAATCTCAAATATTTCAAAAAATGTAAACAACTTTTTTTTTCTCTGTTTTTTAATGATTACCAGTCCAGATATAAATATACATATATAATATATCTTAATTTTTAGATGCCCATGGGGTAGGGTTGCCACCTCGGCCATGTTTTCCTGGACACTTATGAGTTACACATGCTGCAGGGTGTGCAGGGAGGAACATGTATTGTGTTTCTGGACAGAACTATTCATATTCCTCCCTGCACACCTTGCAGCATGTGTAACTCATAAGAGTTCTGTATTTTAAGGGACAGGTGGCAACCCTACCATGGGGCCTATTTATCAAGCTCCATATGGAGCTTGATGCCCCGTGTTTCTGGCGAGCCTTCAGGCTCGCCAGAAACACAAGTTATGAAGCAGCGGTCTAAAGACCGCTTCTCCATAACCTGTCCGACTGTTCTGAGGCGGCGGACAGACATCGCCGAAAATCAACCCGATCCAATACGATCTGGTTGATTGACACCCCCTGCTACCGGCGATTGGCCGTGAATCTACAGGGGGCGGTTTTGCACCAGCAGTTCACAAGAACTGCTGGTGCAATGATAAATGCCGATGCGTATGCTGTCGGCATTTATCGATGTGCAGTGGACATGATCCACAATATCGGATCATGTCCACTCGCATCATGATAAATAGGCCACCATATCTTTGGCCGGGAATTACATATCTTGGCAGTTATATCTTCAAATTGTGTGTTGATTTAAATCGTATCCTCAGTTTGCCGTGTAGTGTTAAAAAGGCAACAGAAAGTTGCTATGTTCACATGAATGTCATGCTTGAAGCTTGAATCTGAAAATATATTACAGTAAACAAGCAATAGCTATATTATTATTGTTTTTACCTGCAGACATAATAAAAAAAAACAATTAAAAAAACCCAGTTCTCTTGCAATAGATGTAAAAGGGTTAATTTACAGCATGAATGGCAATTGCAATAAATTCATGTGCATTCAGTTTTTTCCATAAACTGTATCTAGAAAAAAATCGCTTGACATTTGTGTTTGTATAGGAAGTGATAAAGCCAGTTTATACAATTATACAACAACACAGAGGAGGTTTGTTCTATGTTCTTGATGCAGTGCCAATGCAGATGGTTGAAGTCATCTGTATGTAATATTTGCATTGTTATAGAGATATACAGATATATAAAGACAGGCAAACAGATAGATTGATGGAAAGATAGATAGATAGATAGATGATAGATAGATAGATAGATTGATAGATAGATAGATAGATAGATAGATAGATAGATAGACAGAAAGACAGATAGATAGATAGATAGATAGATAGATAATAGATAGATAGAAAGATAGACAGACAGACAGACAGACAGACAAACAGACAGACAGACAGACAGATAGATAGATAGATAGATAGATAGATAGATATAATAGGTTACTATCTAGTTCAGATAAGAGAACTTAATTTATTCTATAAGACTTGCTTTTAAGCATCTAGGAACCATTGTCATTGGTCTTGGAAAGGGAGATTTGGTTAGAAAATATAGAATGACCCTTGTGAAAAATATGTAATTGTATCAACCCTAACTTAATTCAATGTAACAAATGGTTCAGAGAAAATAAAAAATAAAATAAGTTGTACCCAATGAGATATAACCTGTCAGAGTGAATCAAACTTATATGAAATATAAATAAGTAAATAAGCTTCAGGTTAATATAATAGCAATAATAGTTGAGTCTGTACTGGATCATGGAAAGTCAGTAGGTAGCAGAAATATTTGCAAACTGAAACCAGACATGAAGTGCTTCTTGGAGCACATGCAAAAGAAAGAAGCATTTACTTAGTCTGGTTCTCATTTTTAGATGTGGTATGGACTGGAAAATAATAGAAATAATTAATAATAAACATATTTATTTTAAAAGTTTCTTGTTAGGTTACAAGGGACATCAGGGAGTTAAACATTTTTTAAAAAAACAACACTTTAGGGCAGATTATAAGTCAAGCCCCTAATGATTTGGGAAACCAGTAGAGTTTAATTTAGTATTTCTTTTTACACATGTGCTCAGGAGCAGATCTAGCTTTGGTACAGCAGGTGAAGCGGCACGGGGGGGGGGGGGGCAATAGCAGCCAGTCTATACATAGGCATGTGTGGTCATTATCTCTGTATTGATACTCACTTTATAATAGAACGCAGTGTGTTCACTATTAGTGTACAGATATTCTGTCATTATCAGCACAACATATTCATCAGAGTATACAGACTCATCATATTTATACAGCGCAATGTACTCTTCAGGATGTAGTGCATAGAATCTCACATCATTATATAGCACAGTTTACTCGCTGGAAGTGTATAAATACTCAGTATCATTGTAACATCAGGTCTGGAATCTAAGCAATATTATAGAGGGGCTTTAATTGATCACCTTCTAACTGTAACCTCTATTTTTAATCTAGCTGTGCCACTCTAATAACCCCACGCAACAGCAGCTCACTTTAAAACTCATATTTTTGTGAACTAACAGTTTTGAACTTGAAGAACAATTGTAATCCATTAGCAAACAAAAAACATGAATTTTGGAGTGGGCAACTGGGCAGCTGACTAAGTACAGTTAGAAGTGATCAAGTTAATGTCCCTTTAAAATATTGCTTAGATTCCGGACCTGATTTTAAAAACATGTAAAGTTTACCATCACACAATTATTAAATATTAAAATTGTTCGAATTATTTTCAACTTTTAAGGGAGTTTGAATAGAAAAACTTCCAAAGTGTGTGTGTGTATGTATGTATGTATGTATATATTTTATATATATATATATATATAGATATATATATATATATATATATGTATGTATGTGTGTGTGTGTATATATATATATATATATATATATATGTATGTGTGTGTAGTGTTTATATATATCTATAAAACCACATATATGCACATGTGTGTGTGTGTATATATATATAAAAACACACATGTATATATATATATATATATATATATATATACACACATGTGCATATATGTGTTTATAGAATGTATATATATGTATGTATAACTTGTATATGTGTTCTAATATTCTAAACAATACACACTAGCTAAGGTGACCTTTTCACACAGACATGTCTTGCTACTCTTTCATTTGAGAGATGAGCAATTTTAAGAAGAATATAACTCCATAATCCATTCATCTTTAGAAAGGGCAAAATTATGGGCCAGATTACAAGTGGAGCGCTACATATCACTACATTTAAAAAAAAATAAAAACTATAATACCATCTATTTTGAGGGCATTTGGGGCACTTTTTAGAAAATTAACCAGAGATCTAAACTCATTGGTTAATTTTCTGAGTGCCTAATTACTACCACGTGCTTGTGGTAGCAATAACCAGCCACTTTGCAATGGCTTGTTATTTATCGTGCCCCCCACGAAATGGGAAAAATTTGCCCACTTGCGGGTGCGTAATAAATTAGCACTCCACTTGCAATCTAGCCCCTAAATGTTTTGTAAGGTTGTTTTGAAAATATGCTCACACACACTGCTGAGATTCGCAATTATTGACGATGTTCTCAGGACGTTCAAAGTCAGCAAACCCGTATACTTTCTTATGGATGGCACATAACCATCTCTATAGAAAGGGTTTAGAACTTTTCACACTGCTGGAGCCTTTGTGAGACAGAAATTTACATTTAATGTGGACAAAAGCAATCTTTTGATCATTGGAACCTTAGAGAAGTCCCCTAATCCTTAAATCCATCCCCCCCCCCCCCACTTCTTTTCACTAACCTTGCAGTACATGCTTTTTGATCAGATATAACAAGGATAACAGAAAATAAATGATGAAGGGTTGAGGGAAGTTGTTTTAGAGGAACGCATCACTGGAGATGTCTTGTAGTGTATCCAAATTGACATATAGCAATATTCCACATATAAATAATATTACTTTTCTTCATACTAAACTAATCAATCAAAATATATTGCAGAATTCTTCTCAAAAAATATACTGCATTTTAAAAAAGACATTTTAGATATAAAAAATTGTTTGATTTAGTGGGACTCTCAATATAAATACACCACACTTAACAATTAACACACACCATGTTCACTTTAAAAATAAATACTCATGTTAATTTAGAATAATTTTAAAAGAAGAAATATCAAGTTGTAGTAAATCCTTAGATTTTTATCTAAAAACCTAATTTAAAACAAACAGAAACAAAAACATCAAATTGGAATGTCTAGACTGAGATGATTGATTACGTCATACGAATGAGATCTATCATTACCCTTTAACAAACAAAATCATTATTGACATTTTGAGGTGCTACTTTCAGAAAACACCTTTCTACCACAATGATTAAATTACTTACAAAACAAAACAGTTAAATAAGCAAAGGCCCAAATGTACTATTTAATAATATTGGTACTTGTTGCTTACTTTGGCCTCGCTTCCATTGAGTCGTTAAAAATGGAGCCGTAAGCTACCGAAGCGGACAACAGCTAAAAGTAATTTACGGCTCCATTTTAGTACCAGGTTTCCATTGAAAAGATTAGCGTGTTGCGCGCAGTTGCTCTTTTCGGCCGTACGTAAGTTTGCGTTGCCAACCGATGTCGGATTTGTCGAAAAGCGCGCCATAAACAAGTGCATTGCCATGGTAACCCGACCTCTGTCTATAAGAATAACGGTTTGCACCTGCGCTCTTTACCTGTGATCGCCTCTAGAGAGAAAGACACAGGAGCTAGTTGCATTGGTAGGAGTTTTGGGTTTTTGAGAGTTGTTTGAGAGTTAGTGGAGAGTTTGATATTTTATTTTCATATATTCTTATTGTAGGCCTCATATAATATTAGGAACACACACACACATCCATACATTAGTTAATTAACACACATTAGTTTATACACACAAACACACACACACACACACACACACCACAACACTTTTATTTGATACCAAACACATTCACATTTTTTTTTTTATTACTCCTTTCATAAATCCCCTTATTCCACTTCCCATCCCCCCTTTGACTACCCTTCCCTTCCTCACTATATAAATTTTTTTTTATACATTTTGCCCATCCTATTTTTTTTTTTTTTTACATCCAAATTTTTTGTCTTCATTTGTCTATATAGCCCACCCCTTTCTTCATTTGCATCCCTTATTATTTTTCGAATAATTTTGTTATAATCCTCTTTTGTTTTTCCTTTTTCATTTAACATCCTTTGTTTATTTTCACCCCCACATTTTATTTTTATTTTGAGGGATATAGAATAGAGATAGTTAGGGTCTAGATAGGTTAGGTAGTTAGTTTTGGGGATATTTAATTTAGGGTTTAGTTAGGTGAATTAGTGTAGTTAGGTAAGCTAGGGACTTTAGTGTTAGGTTAGAGTTAGGGAGGAAGGAGGAAAGGGATGGATAGGCCTAGTGGAGTTGGGAAGGGGGTGGCTAGGGGGAGGGCAGTGGAGAGGGTGGATAGAGGGAGGGGGAGGGGGGGGAAGTAGGGAGTAGTATGGTCAGGAATAGGGGCCGAGGTTTGGGTGGAGGATTTGTCCTTCCTCAAACCCTGGCAGAGGAGGGAAGGAGAGAGGGTGGAAGAGGAGTGGAGGTGGGAGGAGTGAGGAGGAGTCAACCTCAATTAGGCACACAAAGAGAGGGAGAGTGGGGCAGACTGTGGCAAGTGGGGGTGGGGCTGGTGGTAGCCTGTCACAGCCTGCAGGGACAGAGGAGGGAGAGAGGGCTGGTACCCAGTCACAGGAGGGAGAGTCTGTGTCTGCTGGCCCTTCAGGTGTGAAGGGCAGGCTAAGAGAGGAGAGGTACTCTGAGGAGGAGAAGGAGGCTCTTGTTGAGGGCCTACTTGGAGAGGGCACCTCAGCTGGAGAACCCTAACCTGAGGGCGGGTGTCTGGAATAAGCTGTGGGAGGAGATTTGAGTGGCAGTCAGCTGCTTAGGACGTAATCGTTCTACTGCCAGCATTAAACACCGCTATCATGACTGCAGGAGGGAAACCAAAGCTAAGCTGGCACAGCAGGACAAATATGCACGTGGGACAGATGGTGGTCCTAGCAAGAGAATACACCTAAGGTCATGGGAGGAGATGCTGTCCAATGTCATCTCGGATGAATCTGTTCACGAATGTAAGGGGACAATGGACACCTCTGTGCCACCTGAAGAGGTGTATGAAGGTGAATATTCAATATTAAATATAACCATATATGTGATGTATATTTGTTGTATATCCATAAATACCCATCTGTGTTTAGCTATGAATCTAAATTTACATAGTTGTATTTAATATGTTCAGCAAGCACTCTGTATTGTATATCTGCTCCGACAAGCAAGAATATTGATAATATAATATTCAAGAATATAAGCATTTCATATAAATTATGTGTCATTGTCCTTAAAGGGACACTGTACCCACATTTTCTCTTTTGTGATTCAGATACAGCATGCAATTTTAAGCAACTTTCCAATTTACTACTATTATCAATTTCTCTTCGTTCTCTCTTGCTATCTTTATATGAAAAAGAAGGCATCTAAGCTTTTTTTCTAGGTTCAGAACTATGGACAGCAGTTTTTGATTGGTGGATGCATTTATCCACCAAATCAGCAAGGAAACCTAGGTTGTTCACCCAAAAATGGGCCGCCATCTAAACCTTACATTCTTGCATTTCAAATAAATGATACCAAGAGAATAAAGAACATTTGAAAATAGGAGTAAATTAGAAGGTTTATTTAAAATTGCGATGCTCTATCGGAAGCACAAAAGAAAATATTTGGGTACAGTGTCCCTTTAACAATGTTCCTTTAAGACACAGTCTATAAAGATTCATTCAAGTTATGGTCATATATGCATGTGTGTGTGTGTGTGTGTGTATCTGTGTGTGTGTATATGTGTGTGTGTGTGTGTATGTGTGTGTGTGTGTTTGTATGTGTATGTGTGTGTGTGTGTGTATGTGTGTGTGTTTATGTGTGTTTATGTGTGTGTGTGTATGTGTGTGTATGTGTATGTGTGTGTGTTTGTGTGTGTGTTGTGTGTATGTGTGTGTGTGTGTATGTGTGTGTGTGTGTGTGTGTGTATGTGTATGTGTGTGTGTGTACATATATACACATAAATATGGAATATAATGTCTGTATTGTTATGCTACAAAGTAATATATTCTATTAGATAGATAATGTAAACATAACCGTATATTTATTTGTAGGTTCCGAACAGGAGGAGTATGAAGCTGCACCAACACCACAGCAGGATGTTCCTACATTCACTGAGGAGGATGAGGATATCTATGGCGACACTACCTCCTATATCAGCCTCTTAGAAGGTGAATGCAGCAGCCTAGGGCATATGAGGTGGAGGATGTATCAGGTCCTTCTCCATCTACCTCTGAGACAACATTTCATGTTCTGGGTTCTGAACCCCAGCAGCAAACAAATGGCACAGCCCCCACAGCTGCACAACCGCAGCAGATGATGCACCCCCCACAACATCCTCTTCAGCAGCAGATGATGCACCCACCACGACATCCTCCTCAGCAGCAGATGATGCACCCAACACAACATCATTATCCTCAGCAGCAGATGATGCACCCACCACAGCAGCATACAGATCTGCATCATCTGTACTATATGCCTCCCATCCTATGGCACAACAGGAATCCGCACCACCACCCACTGCACCCACCAATGTATTGCCAACAGTGCCATCACAGACAACCTCCCAGTCACCAATACGGAGAGACAGCCCTGGAACCAGCCAATTATTGGTTCCTGAGACACCAACTGTACAACAGGGTCCGGCACAGTCCCAGCAGGATGATCTACTGAGGCTCATACATAGAGAGCTTTAGGCTGTCCAGGCTCCAGCAGCAGCAGGCTTTCAGGAGGATACAGAGCCAAATGGACATCCATAATGCCTCACTCGTCCGCCCTTGCAGAGGCAGTGGAGAGGCTCGCGGATAGGCCCCAAACTCCATCCTCACTTGCATCCTCTGTCATCTCCCTGCAGGACCCTGAATCCCGGGTTATTAGCCTCACATTCAGCTGGTGTGCGTCCCACAAGACGCCACACTTCCCCCCTAAGTACTCTCCTCCAAAGTCAAAATCCCGCTGCAAGAATTAATTAATATTCTTTTTTTTTCAACCTAAGATATATCATATCTAATTTTTGCACTAAAGCACATTTTTTAAGTGCGATTTTCATCTCATAAATACTGCATCCATTGTTCTAATCCAAATTTGAACATATATCTTAATATTTTCTTAATAGCTGTTTTATCTGCAAAAAATTAACAGCTTTATTCATTTTTATTTCACATGATGTCAATTAATATGCAGGTGTACATTGTTGAGAAATGTATGTGTCCTTTTATTGAGGATATTATGCCGTTTAAGAATACTTGGGGATTACGTGTCTGAAATTTATACAGTATATGCTATCTAACATTAGTCAACGTGACATGTGTAAATGTTATGATTTATATTCCACAAGCATATGTTGTTTTGCTCCTTCAGATGAAGCTAATAAGGGTTATACAGTTATAGAAGAGTTGAAAAGTAAATACTCCTTCCTGTTGATTTGGCCAAATACCTTGCATTCATTCTTATAGTCCTATGTGGAATGTAATATCTGAAATATATTCCTATCATGACTAATACCTATCATGACTAATGCACTCCTTTTTGTCCAAGATTATTATTCAATATTTAGAATAATTAGATAAATGTATCTTTATGATATTTAAGCACTGATGTATACACAACATATATGTGATTGCCATGATATAGAGGTGATTAATACATTTTAATTGACATCATATGAAACAGAAACAGACTCTCCCTGGGACCAATGCACAATGCACTTTTAAATTGTTTCAATAACTCCATGTTAAGACAATACTTCATATTTCTGGAAGTATGTAATATTAAGCACTTATGTATTTTGGTTAATAGTCTAAATATGCAAATGTATTTATCTGCTTTAGCAGACATGACATTACATATATTTTATAAAATATTAGTACTATGACACATTATAACTTTAATGTGTCCATCGTTTGTATTGAATAAATATGATTTTCACATTGAAAATTAACATTTGAATGAGTGTAAATCTGTACTAAAAAAAATCATCTTCATGATAAACAACTGATTTCCTTTATATTATTTTTCTATATGTATTGAGAATTATATATAGCATCCCTGGGCAAAGGTTTCATTTTGAATAGGTAGATATTTTATTTATTTTTATAATATTTTACCAGGAAAGATACATTGAGATTCTATGTTTTAAAGTATGTCCTGGGTACACAAAACATTGCATTGATACAATGGTACATAAAATAAAAAACAATAATAATACATATGCCCAAAAATATAACATAGAACAGGTAGGAAATATATAATCAACAATGACAGGTGCATTCTGTTTTGAGATATGTAGAGAGGGATCTCTTAAAGGATATTAGGCATGGGGAAGGTTTGAAAGTGTGCGGGAGTCGCTCCATAATTGTGGTGCTTGCATATTATTTTTATATGTACATACATATTGATATTTCTATGACAACATGGGTGCAATATTCCTATACATAGGACCAATAAATGTAGCATATATAATGTTATTTGTACATTGAAACACTCATAATTTTTTTGTGAATTTGCTATTTCAATGAGAAACAGGCCTCAAAAAAGCTCTTTTTCCTCCCTTTACACCTAGTTGAGCTGGGGGTAATATTTCTCAATGTATCGACAGCCTCCGACAGTGTATTAACGGTTAGCGCTTTCATGGAAACCTGGTATAATTTATCGATTAACGCTTCTATTACTTTCTATGGGACGCAAAGATCTTTTCGGCAGCCGGAGTCCAGCTGCCGATATTGAGGTATAACGCGCCATTGGAAACAGTCGATAAACGATATTGCTTTCGACAGCATATTTAACGGTTTTCGAGTGCACGCAAACTGAATAACGACTCAATGGAAGCGAGGCCTGTATTACTCTAATAGCATCATTCTCCTTTAGAGCATTTTTTACAAAATATTTTATTGTGCCATTCTTGAAAAATGTCCTAGTAGATAAGTTCAAAAATATACACTGTCTTCAGAGCAAATATTATTCAAAAACATGTTTTACGATTTGCCTAATATCTTCATTTATTTTGCATTTGCCATTATGTTTTTGCAGCAGGTATTATGACATATATATATGTATCCTATTGAAAAGATCTTTATTAAAGACAATATAAAATATCAATGGTTTTTAAGGCAAAATTGCTTTTATTTATCTTACCATTAATCAAAATGATGATAGGATGTACAGAGAGTGAAATGAGATAATTAAAATGAACTGAGTTTTTTATATTTGTTTATCAAATGGTTAAAATGTTGTTTCTGCAGTAGCTAAGTGAATAAATATCCATTCATTTTACTCAGCTGCTATTTAAATCAGAAACCAAGAAAAAAAATCAGGTATAATCAGTAATAGATGTAAAAAGCGTTGACGTCTTGATTAAAGAGGAAATCCATTTTCCCCCCAGATGTTGGGTGCAAAGAAACGGAAAAAATATATAATTAACACCCTGATGTAAATTCTTCTATTTTTTTAGTATAACTATCCCTCTAAGAATTTCAAATAATACTTTTTTTTACATTATATGACACTTTCTATTGAAGCCTACTACAAATTAACATTTTAAAAAGGTTTTAAAATTTCCCCTGATGCATTGTTTCCCTTATCTGATTGTATTCCATTCATTTAACACTTTATGCTAGATCATATGCAAGTACTTGTTAATAGCGACTGAATCATGGCTACAGCTATAAAGTGGTACTGGGTGAGTCAGAAATCAAAATGTGATGATTTTTTTTTTTTTGTAAGAAGTATGAGGGGCAATAGTGAAGAAATTCCTTCTTTTGGGAGAGGGGAGTCACATTTTATACTAAATACTAGGCACGGGGGCCCTTAAATAACTACCAGGATGAGTATTAGATTCAGTTTGAAAAGAGGAGAGTTTTCTCTCACATGAGCCTTCTGAACTATTTTATTCTCAAACTCGTTTTACTTACTGCCCAAAATAAGTTATATTTGATTAGATCTGATTATATTATAGTACATTTGTTTTTGCTGAGAAAGACAAAGCTGATAGAAAACTATTTCTGAATTCTAACTTGAACCACGGATTTAGGTCAGTGCTTCTAAAGGGATTTGTACTTAGATTTTATATATCCTTAATACACTGAGATACAATATTGATATTAGGAACTGCACCCCATACAACAGATTAGAAACAGACTACAGCTCTCCAAAGAAAAGTTGATTGGAATTCTGTACTTCCTTTGTTTAATATTCTATACTTCATTAGTCCAATATTCTACAGTTAAAGGGAAATGAAACCCAATTTTTTTCTTTTATTATTTAGAAAATCATGCAATTTTAAGTAACTTTCCAATTTACTTTCAGTTATCTAAGTGGCTTCATTTTCTTGGTATTCTTTGTTGAAAAGCATATTTAAATAGGAATAGGTTCAATAGCTGCTTATTGGTGGCTGCAACATAGATGCCTTGTGTGATTGGCTCACACATGTGCATTGCTATTTCTTCCACAAAGGATATATGAAGAATAAAATAAATTAAATAATATAAGTAGATTGGAATGTTGTTTATAATTGTATTCCTTGAATCATGGAAGAAATAATTGAGAAATCCAGCAGTGTAATTTAAACACTTTTGTTCAAATTACAAGTGTTACGCTGTTTAGCACTTTTGATCATTTGCAAACACTGCCATAAGTAAACTTTTTTTTTTTTTTTAATTTTAATTTTTATTGAGGGAAATAAAAACAGACAAACATTTTGCTCGCATGACAAAAGTTCACAAATACACAGGTAATTTGTTGGTTACAACTTGCGGGGTACAATGTTCAAGGAGCAAAACCACACTTCCCTCGTTATTACCCCTCTCAACAATAAAAACAGCAGTGGCCACTTTTGGGCCTCCATAAAACCTTCCAAGCTAGGGGCTTTAAATAAAGATAGGCCACTTATGGGCCAATACTATACGCTCGCCCTCCAATGCCACACGGACCACGGGTGGGTCCAGGTATAAAAATGACAATAATAAAGGGAGGGTATATGGGTGCAAAAGAATCATGATTCACTATGATAAGGCTCGGGGTGCAACCGCAGTTCCCTGAACAGGGCAGAGACTGCTTAACTCTGCCAAATATACAGAGGTTGGAAAAGGGAAAGGGAACAAAAAACAGTATGGGGGGGGTAACTACAGCACTCCATATCCACATTAGAGAGAGTTTATTGCAAGTTTTATCACTAGGTGTTCAGGAGCACAGGAAATCTATTAGAAACTAGAGCTGTTCCAGGGTTATCAATCACATAACTGGTAATATCTGCTACAGTTCTTCAGGAAATCCATACATGATAAATAAGCTGTTATATCACTTTAGGAGCTTGATACGTCCCCAGGCCACAATTTACGTTCATATACCCCCTATACACTGGAGCAGACTAGTATGCAGATATAAGTAGCATATTTCCTGTTAGACTATAAACATTTATATACAGGAATGAGCTGCTTAATATGAATCAAGTGAATGTCCCATGAGCCAACTCACCTCCCACACATGACTTAAAAGATAATAATCAAACATACAGTGGGAAAGTTTAGAGTACAGTAGTGAGGGGGCTATTGTAATTTATCAAAACATCGTCAGTTTGCATTGTAAATAATTTGTCATACCAAGCACATATAGGGTATTCCATCAGACAATAAAGTCGTCATAAGACAAGAGGAAAGTTGATGGGCAATGAATTGTGCCAAGCTATACATGCGTTTAAAGAGTAATGCACAGTTAAATGGGCTGCTGCACAGTACACCAGAGTAGTCACATCCACAGAAAGGTGCATCTCATGAGTCCTCATAAGACTCACAGTTTTAACCCACTCCTGCTTTCTCCATGCTTGCGACATACTTGGCATTCAAACTCTTTTTCGTAAGTGGAGCCCTTTTACATTTTTGTGTGTAAACCAGATCAGTGAGGTGTAACCGACACAGCAAATTCAGCAGCCATGAAAGCGCAGAAGTAATTGATCCCCACAATCTTCTCAGGGTCATAGGTGTCCGAGGCTTCCCTTGACCTAATCGCCTTGCAATCCTGTGATGGCCCAATGGCTTAGCAAACCTTTTTACTGCCAGAGCTTCAGTTTCCCTACGTGACAGGGGAGTCACCTTTGTGCGGACACGTCCGCTGCGTGTTTCGGTCAGATCAATCCGCCTCACCGCTGTATCTACGATGTCCGGCAAGGCAATCACTGTAGAATCTGAGGTTGCTTCTGTAGAGCCGCAGCTCATATCCTGTGTACCTCCTGGAAAGTTGAGACTCTGGATGAGTGCTTCCATGCGCTTCTCCAATCTGCCATAATGATCCCTTAATAGCTTCTCTAGAATCCCCCATGTCACGTTAGGGACACCATCCATAACTATTGTGCAGGGTTGGGAAACAATCTGCAGTAGCGTATTACTGGAATATGTGGTAGGAGCTTTCCCTTAATGCTCTGCATGCGGCCTCTTAACCCAGGTGGCCAGGGGGGGGGGGGGGGGAACGCCAAGTTCATGTAGGTAGGCCGCAGCACTCCGAATTCAAATATAAAGACTTTAATGTGGCTTAGAAATGTTCCCCTCAGCTCGCCCTGCACTCATGCAGCTTTTAATAGGAGTCCTTGCTGTAGTTTATATCCTCAGATAACAGGATTCAATAGTTTATTAGAAAATTCCTGACGAGCTGTAAAATATGCGTCCTTCTGTAGCTGCTGCTTGGCCATGCCCCATAAGTAAACTTTTAATGCGTGTGTGTTAGCGGGCGTATTTCAAGTTGAAAGTAAAATGTTTGTATGTGAGTGAAAGTTGACATGTGCAAACTTCAGGACTTCAGATATCCATGACCTTTTTTTTTGCAATATATCTTTTTATTGTTTTCAAATTTGACAACAGCAAACACAAAGTAAAGAGAAAAATGAAACAGAAGCATGAACAAATATTATTCTCAACATATCAGATTGGCACATTTAGCCAGTAATTTGGTTACATAAAGGGAAAAAAAAAAGGTAAGTTAATAGTCATAATAAAGACCTACCAGGTTTCATCAATAGCAATGTTCATTTTTACACTGCAGTCAGATACAATATTAATACCTTGGTTCAGCACAAGTATATGCAACTCATCAGTCTTGTTCCCATAGGAATATCACATCAGCTATAAAATCTTGTTTACCGATATATGTGTAGTGTATTTTTTCAAGTTCTAGAATATCACCAACCTCCCTTAACCACATCTCATATGAAGGGGCTACATCTTTTCTCCAAAACCAGGGTATCAGGCGTCTGGCACAGTTAAGCATAGTCTGCAATAGTTTCCTCTTATATAAACATGTAAGTTTTGGGATATCGCCCAGTAGGGCCATACTAATTGTAAGTTGGAATGTGTTCCCTAGTTGTCATATTATTAACATATATTTAACTTCTACTGCCATCAAACCTAATCCTGTGTTACACCTGTAATTGGATCATTGCTCTTGCTATAAAGCTCACCTTACAGCTCCCCTCTTTGCTTGGTATTGTAAAGCTTCTAGAGCTCAATGTCAAGCCCCTCCTCTTGGAATTATCTGAAGTGACTTTCATTCACAGTTGAGTCTACGCTCCTCAGGCTTGCCCATCCTCCAGCTCCAGCTGATCTACGCAAGTTCCGGATTCTCATGCGGTGACGTCGCACGCCGACCATTCTCATTCAGCTGTTGCCGCTTCTGCCTGCTCTCGCTCCTCGCTACATACTGACAGCTCAGGTTAGATCTAATCTATCATCTCCTTCAACCTATGCTGCTTATCAAACACTTGCTAGATAAAGTTTGCCTAATACCTGATAAGCTGCCTGCCGCTACTTTAACAAACTTAATCTCTACAGCCTCATTAAGCAAGTACTTGTAATCCTTTTTCCGTATCTCTTTTCATTCACCTTCCATATTTGTTTCCAATGTATTTTTGATCTGATATTTATTTATTCAAGCATTTTTCTTATTCATGATCTCATTGCCTAGTTTATGTAAACATAATATATATATATATTTTCTCATGAGAGCAATTGGCAAGGATAACCTTCTGTATATAAGGTTTGTATACAGATGTACATCAAAAGCCATAGATTAACTTGTAAAGTCTCTTGCGAAATATAAAGATTCTTATATGTTCAGCCTTCACCACCTTGCAGGAGATTTACAAACATATATACATTTAGTTTAGAATTAGATCTGCAGTTGTGATCCTTACATTTATTGTATCTAAACTATCCTCCACAGGACGTTTTATGATAGAAATACCAAGCCACAACATGGATCCAGCAGACTTAGTTAAACATGTACAGGTTCTTACAGAAAGAGTAGAGACTCTCACACAGGGATACAATAGTCTTCATCAAGAGAATACAAACTTGAAATTGTATATAAATGAAAAATTACAGTCTCTGAGCTCCTCAAATTTAGCACCAGATCCCCAACCCAGTCCTCCAGAAAAATTCTCTGGTGATAGAAGGCAATACAGAGAATTCAGAAATGCCTGTCTTTTGTATTATGCTTTAAAACCTAGGTCATATCCTAATGATCAATCTAAAGTATTAACTACAATATCATACCTGAGAGGAGAACACCGTAGCTGGGCTAAACACGTTTTTTTTGAGACTGATGACCCCATCTTGTACTCCTTAGAGAATTTCTTCAAAGCCATGAGTCAATTATATGACGACCCCAATAAACAACTCACTGCAGAAAATACCATGAGGTCTTTAAGACAAAATAAACGACAGGTGGAAGAATATGTTACTGAATTTAAAAAATGGTCAAAAGACACACTTTGGAATGACCTG
Source organism: Bombina bombina (assembly GCF_027579735.1). Lineage (NCBI taxonomy): Eukaryota > Metazoa > Chordata > Amphibia > Anura > Bombinatoridae > Bombina > Bombina bombina. The sequence goes on from NC_069504.1 coordinate 416,714,635, forward strand.
TCGCTTAGAAATCAATTCCGGTTAGGGTTATCTGATGCCCTAAAAGATGAGCTGGCGAGAGTTCAGCTACCTGACTCTCTTGAAGAACTAATCAACCTTTGCATAGTTCTTGATAGAAGAATCAGAGAAAGGAGAGTTGAGAGGTATCAGTCAGATCACCCAATAAAAAAAACGTACACTCCATGTTATCCAGAGCATAGCATAAAAGTTACTAACAAAGATCCATCGGAACCAATGGAATTAGGATTTCTTAGAGGACCCCTGAACCAACAGGAAAAACTAAGAAGACGCAGTAACAACCTCTGTATGTACTGTGGAGCTCCAGACCACACAGTAAAAGATTGCCCTCAATTGCGCACAAGGAAGGGTAAGCCAAAAAAATACTGCTAACTGTTTCACAACATGTAATAAGCTTTCTTCTCACTGCCTGTTGTCTATTCTTTTACAGTGGGATCAACATCAAGTTCAAACTCAGGCTATCCTTGATTCAGGGGCTAGTTTAAATGATATTGATGTAGATTTCATCCATCAAAATAAAATTCCCTTAATTAAAAAGCTAACCCTACTGTGTTACGTTTTATTGATGGAAAACAAATTTCATCAGGTCCTATACAATATCAAACTATACCACAAAGAGTTACTTCCAAACAGAACCACACTGAGTACATAACATTTGATGTTATTCCATCACCTCTTTACCGTGTAATTCTAGGAATTACCTGGTTATCTTTACATGACCCCAACATTACTTGGTCACTTTCTACAATAGATTTCACTTCAGATTACTGCAACAAGACATGTTTTCATTCACACGTGTTACTTACAGATACATCCTTCATACCCCCACAGTATCAGACATTTTCTGATGTTTTTGACAAAAAAGAGGCTGAAAACTTGCCTCCCCATAGAAAATATGATTGTCCAATTGATTTACTACCTGGAGTGGACATCCCATATGGGCATATTTTCCCTCTATCTGATTCAGAACTAGAGTTCTTAAAAATTTATTTGGAGGAGAATTTAAAAAAAGGGTTTATTAAACCCTCAACTTCCCCTGCTGGAGCAGGGATTTTCTTTGTTCGAAATAAAGATCAAAGCCTTAGACCTATAGTGGATTACCGTGAACTGAATAAGCGCACGGTTAAAAACCGCTATCCCCCTTCCTCTAATACCTGACTTGATAGAAAGGTTACAAGGTGCGAAATATTTTACAAAATTGGATTTAAGGGGAGCGTATAATTAGTCCGAATTAAATCAGGGCATGAATGGCTAACAGCGTTCCGAACCCGTTATGGGTTATATGAATACACGGTCAAGCCCTTCGGGCTATGCAATGCGCCCGCAACCTTTCAGTATATGATCAACGATATTTTTAAAGACCTACTTGACATATTCATAGTGATCTATTTAGATGACATTTTGATCTACTCTAAAACACTTGATGAACATATTCAACATGTGAAAGTGGTTCTTACCAGGTTACGTGAAAATCACCTCTATGTAAAACTGGAGAAATGTGAATTCCACACTAATAAGATAACCTTTCTAGGTTACACCATTAGCTCTGATGGAATTAATATGGAAGATGATAAGATTTCAGCAATTTTACATTGGCCTAGGCCCACTAATAAGAAACAAGTTCAGAGATTCATGGGCTTTGCAAATTTTTATCGGAAATTTATACGAAACTTTGCACACATAACCAAACCGTTAACAAACCTTACTAAAAAGAATACACCCTTTGTTTGGGGAATTGAAGCACAATCAGTTTTTGACAACTTAAAGAAGTCTTTCACTAGTGCACCCATCTTGCACTTCCCAAATTCCAATCTCCAAAACATTTTATAGGTAGATGCCTCGAATGTAGCAATTGGAGCTATTCTCTCACAAAGAGAGAATTTGGCAAAACCATTACATCCAGTAGCCTATTATTCACGAACCCTTTCCTCAGCAGAAGAAAACTACCCAGTATGAGAAAAGGAACTTCTCGCTATTAAAAGTTCCATGGAACACTGGAGGCACCTACTTGAGGCCACTTCAACTCCCATACTGATATATACGGATCATAGAAATCTGCAGTATCTGAAAACCAACAGGACTTTAACTTCAAGACAGATCCATTGGAATCTATTCTTTAACAGGTTCAACTTCCTCATAACCTACAGACCGGCCATAAAAAATCGTAAGGCAGATGCTCTTTCTCGTCAGTTTGATACCACAAACAATTCAAACAAAGAGGGAACAATCATCACACCTGACCATTTGTAAGCCTCACTTTCGATCAACAACAACTGTTTTCTACTAAACAGTTAACTGATTCCCAAATTCCTAAAACAGAACTTCATCTTCAAGAAGATGGGTTGTACTACCATGATCAACAAATATATGTACCAGAATCTCTTCGAGCTATGGTACTTCAGACCATTCATGACTCAACACTCTCTGGTCATCCAGGTATTACTAAGACACAAGAATTAACTAAAAGATTCTTTTGATGGCCTACTCTAGCACATGACGTGGCTGAATATTACAGACTTGTAAGGTATGCGTAATTTCCAAAAAGGGGAAGAAAGCTCCATATGGACAACAATTACCTCTACCTACTCCAGACAGACCATGGCAGGATATCGCTATAGACTTTATAGTAGACCTACCTCCAGCTAACAAATTTAACACAATAGTTGTTGTAGTTGATTTGTTTGTCAAGATGGTCCATTTTGTACCTTTCCACAAGCTTCCTACCGCTTATGAAACAGCTAATATCGTGTTCAACAACATCTTCAAATTACATGGGTTACCCGAATCAATCACCTCTGACCGAGGTACACAATTTACTAGTAAATTTTGGAAAGAACTCTGTGTTAAACTCTGAATCACAAGAATGTTGTCAAGTGCCTACCATCTACAAAGTAATGGACAGACTGAAAAAACGAACCAATGGTAGAACAGTATCTACGCTGTTTCACCACTGCACAACAGGATAATTGGTCAGATTTATTGATACATGCCAAATTTTCTTTCAACAATACATATCACAACTTCATAAAGAACACACCATTCTTTGTAAACTATGGTTTTCACCCAACTTACCATTGGGAGATTAGTTCCCAAAGTAACTGCCCAATGGTTAATGAATTGATTAACACAATTTCCGATACTTTCATCTTAATTAAGGAGAACATTACGCTAGCAAAGAAACAACAAAAGTTTTATTATGATACTCGAAGAACTTTCTCCCCAAATTATGCAATAGGGGATTATGTTTGGCTTTCACATGTAACTTAAAACTACAATATCCCTCGAAAAAATTCTCCTCAGTTTTCATAGGACCATTTCCAATATCCAGAATCATAAATCAAAATGCAGTTACACTAATACTACCAGCTAATATGAAAATACATCCAACTTTCCATGTGTCCCTCTTAAAACCATATAAGAAGCTTTGAGGCCACAGTCCTACTACACCAATGATACCCCAACTCATAGATCCGTCTAGTGAATATGAGGTTCATAACATTCTTGACTCTCGAAGAGTTGGAGGTGTACTTCAATATCTGATACATTGGAAAGGTTACCCTGATGAGGATGACTCTTGAAAGCCTGCTTCACAAGTTTCCGCACCACGTTTGACAGCTTTATTTCACCAGCGACATCCAGACCGACCCACACCTGATCTCCAGAGGTGATCTTTGGAAGGGGTGTCCAGTCATATTATTAACATATATTTAACTTCTACTGCCATCAAACCTAATCCTGTGTTACACCTGTAATTGGATCATTGCTCTTGCTATAAAGCTCACCTTACAGCTCTCCTCTTTGCTTGGTATTGTAAAGCTTCTAGAGCTCCGTGTCAAGCCCCTCCTCTTGGAATTATCTGAAGTGACTTTCGTTCACAGTTGAGTCTACGCTCCTCAGGCTTGCCCATCCTCCAGCTCCAGCTGATCTACGCAAGTTCCGGATTCTCATGCGATGACGTCACACGCCGACCGTTCTCATTCAGCTGTTGCCGCTTCTGCCTGCTCTCGCTCCTCGCTACATACTGACAGCTCAGGTTAGATCTAATCTATCATCTCCTTCAACCTATGCTGCTTATCAAACACTTGCTAGATAAAGTTTGCCTAATACCTGATAAGTAGTGATGTCCCGAACTGTTCGCCCGCGAACGGTTCACAGCGAACATAGGTTGTTCGTGTTCGCGTTTGTGGGCGAACACATGGCGATGTTCGATCCGCCCCTATGTGTCATCATTGTGGAAACTTTGACCCTTTATGTCACTGCCGCCTGACACATTAGAGCCAATCAACATCAGACACTCCCTCACAGACACTCCCAGCTACTCGGAATCCGCCATTTTAGACTCATAACGACCTTGCTTTTTTTTTTTTTTACGACCTTGCTTTTTTAATGAGAGGACGTGTTGTGTTTTTGCTCCTGACATTAATAGGAAAAACATAGCTAGGCTAGTATATATACAGTCCAGAAGGACTCCACTCATCTCTGCTGCAAGCACAGCACCCCAAAAAGCCCTTTTTAGGGCTATATTTCGTGCCGTTTTTTTTTTTTTTCGTTTTTTTTTTTATTAGCATTTGCCTGGCTTTCAGCTGTGTGTTTAAGGCTCACAGCATATGCTGTGACTACTGCCACCACTGATATCTCCCTAACAACATTAGTTTAAATTTAACTAACCCAAAAATATAATTTTTTTTCATTTTCTATTAGGCCAGTGTCACACAGCATATACTCTGGTTCATTGCTCTGTGCCAGCCAGCAGCCACCAGTGTTAATATCCGTTTATAACATTATTTTAAATAAAAAAAAAAATTAAAAAAAAATATTTCGCTAGTGTAATCTAATTACATTTACTATCATGCCTGTGTCTGTCAGGCTCACTCAGCATTAATATACATCTTTTTTTCAGTCTTTTGGTTAATTGGTCTGTGCCAGGCAGCCACCCAGCACTCATATCTATTTTTCTTTCACCTTAATTTTAATATATATAAAAAAAAAAGTTTAAATTTGTTTGCTAGTGTAATGTAATATAATTTTCTATCCGGCCTGTGTGTTTTGCTGACATAGAGAGCCTACTGTGTTTACTTGCTGCCCTCCCTAGTCTATGAGCCACGAATCATATGTGTTTAACCTTTTTTTAATTTCCCCCCCAAAAAAATAATTTCAATAATTTTTCTAGTGTAATCTAATAGTATTTTCTATCAGGCGTGTGTGTATCCGACATACAGAGCCTACTGTTTTTAATAGCTGCCCTTCCAAGGCTATCAGCCACGACTCATATGTATGTGCTTAACCTTTTTCTTAAAATTTCCAAAAAAAGTCTTTAAATCATTATGCTAGTGTAATCTAATTGTATTTTCTATCAGGCCTGTGTCTAACTGTCTATCTGACTTACACAGCATACTGTTGTTATAATTACTGCTCTACGTAGCAGCCAGCCATTGCGACCACTCATAGAGTCATATGTGCATTGCACTTCTTAACATAATTTTAATATTAAAATCTAAAATTTTCAAATATTTTGCTAGTGTAATGTAACTTAATTTTCTATCAGTCCTGTGTTTTTGTCACTTACACAGCATACTGTGTTAAATTGCTGCCCTACCTACCAAACACTACTCATATCTGCCAGCCTGTCTGCCAGGCCCAAGTAGCCAATTAGTGGCACCAATCACAATTCTTGTAACAGTAATAATAAAAAAAAAATCATAATTTTTTGGACTGCAAATATTCAGTCTCCTAGTGCCATTGAATTTCATTTACCTCCTGCCTGCCACTGCCAGCCTTTTGTGCCAGGCCGTCTAGCCAACTATTTACACCAATCATAATTGTTGTCACAGTCAGACAGTATAGTTATTAATTTAAATAAAAAATTTTTTTAGTGTTGATCTTAATCCTCAGTTTGCTCATGCCTTTGAATTGCACTTTTCTACAGCCTTCCAAGCCTGTGTGCCAGGCCTACTTAAAAATATTTACACCAATCATATTTGTTGTGACAGTATTCTAATAATTAAAAATTAAAATTTTTGGTAATAGTTGCTGTGATTTGAATCCTCAGTTTGCTGGTGCCATTGAATAGCACTTTCCTCCTGCCTTGCAGCCTGCTGTGAGCCAGGCCCCCACCTAGCCAATTGTTGTCAGCAATCATATTTCTGTTAACAGTATTGCAAAAATTGTCAATCATCACTGTTTAGACTGTCAGTAATCAGTCTCCTAGTGTCCTTGAATTGCATGTACCTCCTGCCTGCCATCCTTTTGTGCCAGGCCGTCTTACCAACTATTTACACCAATCCTAATTTTTTGTCACAATATAGTTACTAATTAAAATAAAAAAAAATCTTGATTGTTGATGATCTTAATCCTCAATTTGCTCGTGCCTTTGAATTGCACTTTTCTACAGCCTTTCAAGCCTGTGTGCCAGGCCTACTTAAAAAATATTTACACCAATTATATTTGTTGTGACAGTATCCTAATAATTAAAAATTAAAATTTTTGGTAATAGTTGCTGTGATTTGAATCGTCAGTTTGCTGGTGCCATTGAATAGCACTTTCCTCCTGCCTTGCAGCCTGCTGTGAGCCAGGCCCCCACCTAGCCAATTGTTGTCAGCAATCATATTTCTGTTAACAGTATTGCAAAAATTGTCAATCATCACTGTTTAGACTGTCACTAATCAGTCTCCTAGTTTCCTTGAATTGCATCTACCTCCTGCCTGCCATCCTTTTGTGCCAGGCCGTCTTGCCAACTATTTACACCAATCCTAATTTTTTTGTCACAGTATAGTTACTAATTACAATTAAAAAAATCTTGATTGTTGATGATCTTAATCCTCAGTTTGCTCGTGCCTTTGAATCACACTTTTCTTCAGCCCTTCCAAGCCTGTGTGCCAGGCCTACTTAAAAAATATTTACACCAATCATATTTGTTGTGACAGTATTCTAATAATTAAAAATTAAAATTTTTGGTAATAGTTGCTGTGATTTGAATCCTCAGTTTGCTGGTGCCATTGAATAGCAATTTCCTCCTGCCTTTCAGTCTGCTGTGAGCCAGGCCCCCACCAAGCCAATTGTTGTCAGCAATCATATTTCTTTTAACAGTATTTCAAAAATTGTCAATCATCACTGTTTTGACTGTCATTAATCAGTCTCCTAGTGTCCTTGAATTGCATCTACCTCCTGCCTGCCATCCTTTTGTGCCAGGCCGTCTTGCCAACTATTTACACCAATCCTAATTGTTGTCACAGTATAGTTACTAATTAAATTAAAAAAATCTTGATTGTTGATCTTAATCCTCTTTTTGCTTGTTCCATTGAATTGCACTTTTCTACTGCCTGCCAGCCTGTGTGCCAGGCCCAACTATCCAATTAGTGCTAGCAATCATATTTCTTTTAACAGTATTGCACAATTTGTCAATCAACACTGTTTTGACTGTCAATCTGCAGTCTACTAGTGCCCTTGAATTGCATTTTCCTCCTGCCTGCCTGCCTGCCTGTGTGCCAGTCCCAACTAGCCAATTAGTGCCACCACTCATATTTATTGTAACAGGATTGGAATTTTTGTTAATCATAACTGTTTTGACTGTGATTCTTCAGTCTCCTAGTGCCATTGAATTGCAGTTTCCTTTCTCCCAGCGTGTGTGCCAGACAGGCCCATTTGCCAAATAGTGCCAAACAATCATATTTGTTGCCACAGTACTAGTAATATTTCAAAAAATTAACAATTTGTGATTTTTAAAACATCTGTCTTTTTTGTTGTTGTCAGTCTCACAGCGTATACTTTGCTCACTTTCACAGTGCCACCACTCAATTGGTGTAATAGTATTGTTAGTGTCCATTTAAAAAAAAATGACAGGCAGAGGCAGGCCACCCCGCAGGTTCCGTGGTCGTGGTTTTGGTGCTGTGATTCCTTTAGACCCTACAAATATGCACATTGTTCAGACGCCGGGTGCCAGGGGGGATGCAAAAACTTCTGAGGAGGACCTAGTTGAATGGCTAACACAGGAAACCCAATCTTCTTCAGCTTCCGCTGCTAGTCCTCCTAACCTTGACGCACCCATCTAAGTCCAGCTGTGCTTTGGGCAGGTCTCAAGTGACCAGTGCCACTCCGCCGCCTGTCGCCACCACCAACACTAGCACCACAGCCGCTTCACTTGATCTGTCACAGGAGTTATTGACACATCATTTGGAAGAAATGAGTGATGCGCAACCATCATTGACCAGAGGATGTAGATAATAGTGATCAGTCTCAGTCAGGCAGCATTACCGAGATGGAGATACGGATGATGATGATGATGATGATGATGTTGTACCCGCTGCTGCTTCCTTTCTTGATGTTTCAGATACAAGTGAAGCGGTTGATGATGATGTGTCGGTGGATGTCACGTGGGTGCCTGCTAGAAGAGAAGAAGAAGAGGGGGAAAGTTCAGATGGGAGACAGAGAGGAGGAGGAGACGATTTGGAAGCACGGGAAGCACGGGGAGGTTCGTCTCAAGGAGCTAGTGGCACAGTCAGACAGCATGCATCGTCACCAGGGGTCAGCAGACAGCCTGCCGACGCCCATCAATGCATGCTGTTGCCACCACCAGAATGCCGTCATCGCAGAGCTCAGCAGTGTGGCATTTTTTTTTGTGTGTCTGCCTCTGACAACAGCGATGCCATTTGCAACCTGTGCCAAAAGAAACTGAGTCGTGGGAAGTCCAACAGCCACCTAGGTACAACTGCTTTGCGAAGGCACATGGTCTCCCATCACAAAGGCCGATGGGAAGAACACATGAGTAGAAGCAGCACACAAAGTGAAAGCCGCCCTCCTCCTCCTGCTCCAGCATCTTCAGCCACGTCAACCAGTGCTGTCCTCCTTGCGTCCCTCTCAAACCGTCCTCCACTCAGTCTCTCTTACGTAGCAGTTCCTGGTCATCTGCCCACAGTCAGGTGTCTTTCAAGGACATGTTTGAGCGTAAGAAGCCAATTTCTCAAAGTCACCCCCTTGCCCGGCGTCTGACAGCTGGCTTGTCTGAACTCTTAGCCACCAGCTTTTACCATACAAGCTGGTGGAGTCTGATGCTTTCAAAAAAATTGTATCTATTGGGACACTGCAGTAGAAGGTACCTGGCAGAAATTTCTTTTCACAAAAGGCAATCCTAAACCTGTACTCTGTTGTGAGAAAGGAAGATATGGCATGTCTGGCACACAGCGTTGGGGCAAGGGTCCATATGACCACGGATAGCTGGTCTGCAAAGCATGGTCAGGGCAGGTATATCACCTACACTGCGCATTGGGTAAACCTGCCACGACTTGCAGGCAGGCCTGCTGCTACCTCCTCTACTCCTCCTACTCCATCCTCTTCCATAACCTCTTCCTCGGCTGAGTCCTCTTCAACTTCTGCGTCTTGCTCCACATCTATGGCACCCCCCCAGCTCCCCAGGTACTATGCTACATCCCGGGTACGTCAGTGTCACGCCGTCTTGGGGTTGACTTGCCTGAAAGCGGAGAGTCACACTGCACCAGCACTCCTGACCGCCCTGAACGCACAGGTGGATCAGTGGCTGACTCCGCACCAACTGGAGATTGGCAAGGTTGTTTCTGACAATGGAAATAATTTGGTGGAGGCATTGAAATTGGGCAAGTTGACACATGTGCCGTGCATGGCACATGTGTGTAATCTAATTGTACAACGATTTGTCCATAATGTTTGACTGCCTGCTCCAACAAGAAAAAGCTGTTAATGAGTATTTGTATGACCGGGGTGCTAGGATAGCCTCTGGGGAACTGGGGATATTTTTGCCAAATTACTGGACGCTCATGCACAATGCCTGTAGGTTCATGAGTCCTTTTGAGGAGGTGACAAACCTTGTCAATCGCACCGAAGGCACCATCAACGACATCATACCATTTGTTTTCTTCCTGGAGCGTGCCATGCGAAGAGTGCTGGATCAGGCAGTAGATGAGTGTGAAGAGGAAGCGGGAGAGTTGTGGTGTCCATCACCCCCGCAAACAGCCAAATCAGCATTGCTTGCTGGACCTGCGACAACGCAGGAAGAGGATTGTGAGGAAGAGGAGTCAGAGGAGGAATGTGGCTTTGGGGAGGATGAGGAGGAGGAAGACCGAGCACAACAGTCATTCCAGGGTGCTCGTTGTTGTCACCTCTCTGGTACCCGTGGTGTTGTACGTGGCTGGGGGGAAGAAGATACCATCAGTGAGATCAGTGAGGAGGAGGAACGCGACATGATTAGCTCAGCATCCAACCTTGTTCAAATGGGTTCTTTCATGCTGTCGTGCCTGTTGAGGGACCCTCGTATAAAAAAGCTGAAGGAGAACGACCTGTACTGGGTGTCCACGCTCCTCGACCCCCGTTATAAGCATAAAGTGCCTGAAATGTTACCAAATTCCCGCAAGTCGGAAAGGATGGAGCATTTTCATAATAAATTAAAAAACTATGCTTTACACAGCGTATAAGGGTGATGTCACAGCACCACAGGAATGTAACAGGGGAAGAGATGAAATTAATCCTCCTCCTCCCACGACCACGGCGGCAAGGACCGGGTGCTTTCCTGACGTCTTGTTGATGGAGGACATGCGTACCTTTTTAACTCCCATGCACCATCAGAGCCTTTCGGGATCCAGCCTTAGAGAAAGACTCAACCGACAGGTAGCAGACTACCTAGCTTTAACTGCGGATCTCGACACTCTCAGGAGCGATGGACCCCTTGACTACTGGGTGTGCAGGCTGGACTTGTGGCCTGAGCTATCCCAATTTGCAATGGAACTTCTGGCCTTCCCCGCTTCAAGTGTCCTGTCCGAAAGGACTTTTAGTGCAGCAGGAGGTTTTGTCACTGAGAAGAGAAGTTGCCTAGGTCAAAAAAGCCTTGACTATCTCACTTTTATAAAAATGAATGAGGGCTGGATCCCATAGGGACTGACATTGGGCGATACATTTGAATAAAAAACTACTGATGATGATATGAGCTGCCTTGGGCTACAACTGGTACACAGGCTGGCCTTTTTTTTTTGGTTATAAAGACGGAGGACTTGCTTGACTTATCCGCCAACAACTAGTGTTCAAGCCACAAGCTTTTAGGGCACTTTATACATTTTTTACAAACATCGATTTTTCTGGTCGCTGCTACAGCAGTTGCTACAACAATACCCTAATTTTTCAGTCATTTGTACATTCCTAATTTTTCTGGCCTCTGCTGCATCTCTGTGGGTACAAAACTCAAATAAAAAAAATAAGGCACATAACACTAGTGATTAAACTGTTACGAATTGTACAACTTTACACACCACTCATATCCGGTGGACCATTCAATTGAACGCAAATTGCAACAAATTTGAAAGAGTAGGACCGACCAAGCATCTTTTTCCATCTTGTGGTTGCTCTAAATTATCTCCGTGTTCCATCTATGCCATACCTGTACTCTATTGTGCAAAAGGGTGGCATATGTTGTGTTTCATGCTGTTGTGCCTATTGCGGGTCGTAGCCCATGATATAAAAAGGCTGAAGGAGAACGACCTGTAGTAATGGGTGCCCCATCCAGTTTTTAGAAAAATGTTCCTGGTTCCTCTCAATTATCTTTGGGTTTCTAAAATGGATGCCATACCTGTACTCGCTTGTGCAAAAGGATGGCATATGTGGTGGTGTTTCCTGCAGTTGTTTCTGTTGAGGGTGATGGACCCTCTTATAAAAAATCTGAAGGAGAACGACCTGGAGTGGGAGTCCAAGCATGGTTTTTGGTGCTATTTCACTTTTACAAACAATTATCTGTGGGTTTCACAAATCAATGCCGTACCAGTACTCTATTGTTCCAAAGTATGCCATATGTTCTCTTTCCTGCTGGTATTTTGTTTGAGGGTCCTGGACACTCTTATAAAAAGGCCTAAGGTGAAAGAGGTGTACTGGGTGTCCACTCATTTTTATTTTCTATTTCTCATTTGACCAAAATTATCTCTGGTTTTGTAAAATCAATGCCGTACCTGTACTCTATTGTTCAAAAGGATGCCATACGTCCTCTTTCCTGCTGGTGTTTTTTTGAGTGTCCAGGACCCTCTTATAAAAAGGCCTAAGGAGAAAGAGGTGTACTGGTTGGCCACTCATTTTTATTTTTCTATTTAAAAATTGACCAAAATGATCTCTGGGTTTGTAAAATCAATGCTGTACCTGTACTCTATTGTTCAAAAGGATGCCATACGTCCTCTTTCCTGCTGGTGTTTTTTTTGAGGGTCCAGGACCCTCTTATAAAAAGGCCTAAGGAGAAAGAGGTGTACTGGCTGTCCATCGAATCATTTTTTTTATTCAAATTTCCATTTAAAAAAAAAATTCTATGGGTTTTCTAAAATCTATGCCTTTCCTGTACTCTATTGTTCAAAAGTATGCCATAGGTCCTCTTTCCTGCTGGTTTTTTGTTTGAGGGTCCTGGACCCTCTTATAAAAAGGCCTTATGGATAAAGAATTGTACTGGGTGTCCATCCAATCATTTTTTTAAATTAAAATTCACGGTTGCAACAAATTATCCCCGGGTTTCTAAAATCAATGCCTTTCCTATAATCTTTTTTTCACAAAGGATGCCATATGTCCTCTTTCCTACTGCTGGTTTTGTTGAGTGTCCTGGAGCCTCTGCTAAAAAGGCCTAAGGATAAAGAAGTGTAATGGGTGTCTATTCAATGTTTTTTTAGATTTCCCGGTTGTAACAAATTTTTTCTGTCTTTCAAAAATCAATGCCTTTCCTGTAATCTATTTTTCAAAAGGATGCCATATGTCCTCTTTCATGCTGTTCTTTCTGTTGAGGCTCCGGGACACTCTTATAAAAAGGACTAAGGATAAAGAAGTGTACTGGGTGTCCAATCAATGTTTTTTTTCTATTTCCCGGGTCATATAACTGATCTCTGTGTTTCTAAAATCAATGCCTTTCCTGTAATCTAATTCTCAAAAGTATGCCATATGTCCTCTTTCCTGCTGGTGTTTTTTTTGAGGGTCCAGGACCCTCTTATAAAAAGGCCTAAGGAGAAAGAGGTGTACTGGGTGTCCATCGAATCATTTTTTTTATTCAAATTTACATTTGCAAAAAATTATCTATGGGTTTCTAAAATCAATGCCTTTCCTGTACTCTTACTCTATTGTTCAAAAGTATGCCATATGTCCCCTTTCCTGCTGGTGTTTTGTTTGAGGGTCCTGGACCCTCTTATAAAAAGGCATAGGGAGAAAGAATTGTACTGGGTGTCCATCCAATCATTTTTTTGATTCAAATTCACGGTTGCAACAAATTATCCCCGGGTTTCTAAAATAAATGCCTTTCCTATAATCTTTTTTTCACAAAGGATGCCATATGTCCTCTTTCCTACTGCTGGTTTTGTTGAGTGTCCTGGAGCCTCTGCTAAAAAGGCCGAAGGATAAAGAAGTGTACTGGGTGTCTATTCAATGTTTTTTTAGATTTCCCGTTTGTAACAAATTTTTCTGTCTTTCTAAAATCAATGCCTTTCCTGTAATCTATTTTTCAAAAGGATGCCATATGTCCTCTTTCATGCTGTTCTTTCTGTTGAGGCTCCGGGACACTCTTCTAAAAAGGCCTAAGGATAAAGAAGTGTACTGGGTGTATAATTTATGTTTTTTTAGATTTCACGGTTGCAACTAATGATCTCTGTGTTTCTAAAATCAATGACTTTAATGTAAGCTAATTTTCTAAAGGATGCCATATGTCCTCTTTCATGCTGCTGGTTTTGTGGAGGGTCCTGGAGCCGCTGCTAAAAAGGCCTAAGGATAAATAAATGTACTTGGTGTATAATCAAAGTTTTTTGTGATTTCACGGTCGCAACTAATGATCTCTGTGTTTCTAAAATCAATGCCTTTCCTGTAATCTAATTTTCTAAAGGATGCCATATGTCCTCTTTCATGCTGCTGGATTTGTGGAGGGTCCTGGAGCCTCTGCTAAAAAGGCCTAAGGATAAATAAGTGTACTTGGTGTATAATCGAAGTTTTTTGTGATTTCACGGTTGCAACTAATGATCTCTGTGTTTCTAAAATCAATGCCTTTCCTGTAATCTAATTTTCTAAAGGATGCCATATGTCCTCTTTCATGCTGCTGGTTTTGTGGAGGGTCCTGGAGCCTCTGCTAAAAAGGCCTAAGGATAAATAAGTGTACTTGGTGTATAATCAAAGTTTTTTGTGATTTCACGGTTGCAACTAAAGATCTCTGTGTTTCTAAAATCAATGCCTTTCCTGTAATCTAATTTTCTAAAGGATGCCATATGTCCTCTTTCATGCTGCTGGTTTTGTGGAGGGTCCTGGAGCCTCTGCTAAAAAAGGCCTAAGGATAAATAAGTGTACTTGGTGTATAATCGAAGTTTTTTGTGATTTCACGGTTGCAACTAATGATCTCTGTGTTTCTAAAATCAATGCCTTTCCTATAATAATTTTTTCAAAAGGATGCCATATGTCCTCTTTCCTGCTGCTGGTTTTGTTGATGGTCCTGGAGCCTCTGCTGCGCATAATAAAGAAAAAAAAATTAATTTAACTTGACTTAATAACTGAAGCATGACTTCAATAGTCAGGTGTGGTCGTAGGTAGTGGTTGTTGTTAGCAGATTATTTTTATTGCAAATTGCAATTGCCACAGCATGCATAAAATGTGCGTCACTAGTCCAAATTTTTTTTTTTTTCAGGATTAGTTTGGGGTACGGCGCAATATTGGAAACGCAAAAAACAGGTCTCCGTACCCGTTGATATAAGGGGTGACTACTAGTGCTTTTACCAGGCTCCTCTTTGATAGCCCCAGAAAGTGTGAGTATGAATCCCAAAAAGAAAATTAAATTAAGGTTGAAAAATTACTCCTAAGTAAATTGTAAGACCTGGAGCTCCTCAAACACACGTCCTACCGCAACAGGTATAGGCTCCGCCCACCCAAATCTTACCTTTTTAATGCCAATTGATATTGCCACAGCTGGAACAACAGTAACTAACATGTGCGTCACCACAGTCTCCGAATCTATTGTCGGATGTATACAAAAACAACAATAAAGAATTCCTTTTGGGGGCGCAAAGAGATGGCTACCAGAACACTCCAGGAACTTCACAAAAGTGGCTGTCTTGTGTTTCTAGTGATGTTGTAGACATCTGGGTAGTGTACAGGGAGGGCAAAAATCCTCTCCATCTCTGTGCACCACAGGACAGGACGTCCTTGTCATCCATAAGCACATGAAATTGCTGGCATTTTCGTTGCTTCAAGAAGTTCAGTTTTTGTGGTGATAGTACAGAATTAAATAAACTTTGGTTTCCTACCATACTCAAGACAATCTTGTAGTTCAAGCTTCGGACTTGCTGTGGGAAACAGTGGGCTGTCCATAGCAGGAAGATGATTTAGACAGAAGTAACGGGCTCTGATTGCAGGTGACACATGCTTATCGTCAATCATCAAAGGGTTTGCGTGCAGAATATGGCTGATGGCCCCTTATTCACATGTTTGTCCAGAGCAACAACATTTGCAAACAGCCAGAAGAGAGGTCGGTTCTCACCAGCCTTAAGTTGAGCTTCAATTACCAAATGCTGATATTCAAAAAATAGACAAACAGTGCCTTAAAAAACACATTTGCAATATGGATTCACCAGAGCAAGGTCATTGCAAGTATTTCCCACAATAACAAAATTAAAATGACACAACTCCGCAATCTTCCCCTTCACATTATTATTGTCACACTCCATTGTACTCCTATGCCCACCTCCCTGCTCTTGTTTTTGTTGAGGGTCCTGGAGCCTCTGCTAAAAAGGCCTATGGATAAATAAGTGTACTGGGTGTCTAATCAATGTTTTTTCTATTTCACGGGTCATATAAATGATCTGTGGGATTCTAAAATCAATGCCTTTCCTGTAATCTATTATTCAAAAGGATGACATATGTCCTCTTTCATGCTGTTGTTACTGTTGAGGCTCCGGGACCCTCGTATTAAAAAGGACTAAGGATAAAGAAGTGTACTGGGTGTCCAATCATTTTTTTTTCTAGTTCACGGGTCATATAAATGATCTCTGTGTTTCTAAAATCAATGCCTTTCCTGTAATCTAATTTACAAAAGTATGCCATATGTCCTCTTTCCTGCTGCTGGTTTTCTTGAGGGTCCTTGAGCCTATGTTTAAAAGGCCTAAGGATAAAGAAGTGTACTGGGTGTCTAATCTATGTTTTTTTTAGATTTCATGGTTGCAAAAAATTATCCATGGGTTTCTAAAATCAAT
This sequence comes from Bombina bombina, assembly GCF_027579735.1. Taxonomy (NCBI): domain Eukaryota; kingdom Metazoa; phylum Chordata; class Amphibia; order Anura; family Bombinatoridae; genus Bombina; species Bombina bombina. The sequence goes on from NC_069504.1 coordinate 416,730,852, forward strand.
GCCTTTCCTGTAATCTATTATTCACAAGGATGCCATATGTACTTTTTAATGCTGTTGTTTCTGTTGAGGCTCCGGGAGCCTCTTAATCTTATTAAAAAGGCCTAATGAAAAATAAGTGTACTGGGTGTCTAATCAATGTTTTTTTCTATTTACCGTTTGCAACTAATGATCTCTGTGTTTCTTAAATCAATGCCTTTTCTATAATCATTTTTTCAAAAGGATGCCATATGTCCTCTTTCCTGCTGCTGGTTTTGTCGAGGGTCCTGGAGCCTCTGCTGAGCATAATTTTTTTTTTTTTTATTTAACTTGACTTAATAACTGAAGCATGACTTCAGGAGTCAGGTGTGGTCGTAGGTAGTGGTTGTTGTTAGCAGATTATTTTTATTGCAAATTGCAATTGCCACAGCGTGCATAAAATGTGCGTCACTAGTCCAAATTTTAAGTTTTTTTTTCATTCAGGATTAGTTTGTGGACCGGCGCAATATTGGAAAGGCAAAAAACAGGTCTCCGTACCCGTTGATATAAGGGGTGACTACTACTGCTTTTACCAGGCTCCTTTTGGATAGCCCCAGAAAGTGTGACTATGAATCCAAAAAAGAAAATTAAATTAAGGTTGAAAACTAACTCCAAAGTAACTTGTAAGACCTGGAGCTCCTCAAACACACGTCCTACCGCAACAGCTATAGGCTCCCCAACCCACAAATCTTAACTTTTTCATGCCAATTGATATTGCCACAGCTGGAACAACAGTAAATAACATGTGCGTCACCACAGTCTCCGAAGCTGTTGTCGGATGTATACAAAAACACTGATAAAGTATTCCTTTAGGAGCGCAAAGAGATGGCTACCGGAACACTCCAGGAACTTCACAAGAGTGGCTGTATTGTGTTTCTGGTGATGTTTGAGACATCTGGGTAGTGTACAGGGAGGGCAAAAATCGTCTCCATCTCTGTGCACCACAGGACATGACGTCCTTGTCATCCATAAGCACATGAAATTGCTGGCATTTTTGTTGCTTCAAGAAGTTCATTTTTTGTGGTGATAGATAGTACAGAATTAAATAAACTTTGGTTTCCTACCATACTCAAGACAATTTTGTATTTCAAAATTCGTACTTGCTGTGGGAAACAGTGGCCTGTCCATACCAGGAAGATGATTTAGACAGAAGTAACGAGCTCTGCTTGCAGGTGACAAATGTTTATCGTCAATCATCAAAGGGGTTGCGTGCAGAATATGGCTGATGGCCCCTTATTCACATGTTTGTCCAGAGCCACAACATTTGCAAACAGCCAGAAGAAAGGTCGTTTCTCACCAGCCTTAATTTGAGCTTCATTTACCAAATGCTGATATTCAAAAAAATAGACAAACAGTGCCTTAAATAGCACATTTGCGATATGGATTCACCAGAGCAAGGTCATTGCAAGTACTAAGTTCCCACGATAACAAAATTAAAATGCCACAACTATGCAATCTTCACCTTCAGATTATTATTGTCACACTCCATTGTACTCCTATGCCCAGCTCCCTGCTCTTGTTTTTGTTGAGGGTCCTGGAGCCTCTGCTGAAAAGGCATATGGATAATAAAGTGTACTGGGTGTCTGTTCAATGTTTTTTTTGATTTCCCAGTATTTCTAAAATCAATGCCTTTCCTGTAATCTATAATTCAAAAAGATTGACATATGTCCTCTTTCATGCTGTTGTTTCAGTTCCCTCGTATTAACAAGGCCTGAGGATAAATAAGTGTAACCGGTGTCTAATGAATGTTTTTTTCTATTACACGGGTCATATAAATGATCTGTGGGTTTCTAAAATCAATGCCTTTACTGTAATCTTTTATTCAAAAGGATGACATATCTCCTCTTTCATGCTGTTGTTTCGGTTGGGGCTCCGGGACCCTCGTATTAAAAAGGCCTGAGCATAAATAAGTGTCACGGGTGTGTAATCAATTTTTTTTTCTAATTTCACGGTTGCAAATAATGATCTGTGGGTTTCTAAAATCAATGCCTTTACTGTAATCTTTTATTCAAAAGGATGACATATCTCCTCTTTCATGCTGTTGTTTCGGTTGAGGCTCCGGGACCCTCGT